>NC_090026.1:125214751-125442251 GCF_037176765.1 Anolis sagrei | reverse complement strand
AGCCCAACCTCTGCCAATGTCATCCCCAAACACTATACTGCCCACTACCCAAGGAATGCTTTCTTTTGGGGACAATTTCATCCTAGATTTTACGTATTTCCTCCACCATAGACATCCCAGTGTTTCTTACTGATCCCACCCACTGCCTCTCCCTTAACCCTTTCCTACTCTTTTCAACTCTGTCTACACAACAAACAGGGCAGAACTAATCAGCAACTAAACATAATGGAAGAGTTTGGTGGATTGAGTTCACATGATGGAAGTTGTAGTTCACACTGCATCAAGACAGAGCACTGTGACCCCATTGACAACAGACCTGGATTACATCTGGCACACAGGACACCCATGACCACAGAAAAAGAACCCCCATGACCAACTTAAAATACTGGAGGGGTTTGGGGGGAACAGACCTTCATTTCTGGAAGCTGTAGTTCACTGACATCCAGAGACACTGTGAGAACCACTGATGACGGATGTGGACCAAACTTGGTACACAGAACCCCTATGACCTACTGGAGGGATTTGAGAGGACTGATCCACCATGGTGGGAACTGTAGTTTATCCTGCAGCCAGAGGTCACACTGAACCCACTGTGATAGCAACACCTCTTGGACCTTGCTGCCTTACAACTCCTGGGTAGGGCACCTCCATGGCCACACAGCCTTGCAGTGAGAGTACTTCAGCGGCCTAACTGCCCACTGCCGGCCATAGCAACACCTGTGTGGGGCCATAGCAACACCTCTTTGGCCCTGCCGCCTTATAACTCCTGGGAAGGGCACCTCCATGGCCACACAGTCTTGTGGCAAAAGTACTTCAATGGCCTAGCTGCCTGGCCATAGCAGCACCTATTGAATGACTCCTTCTGTCTTAATTGTATTACATCAAGACTAGAATGAAGACTAGAAAATAGCGCATAAATCTGAAACAATTCTATCTTGTAAGCTGCTCTGAGTCCCCTTCGGGGTGAGAAGGGAGGCATATAAATGTAATAATTAAATAAATAAATCCCACCAATGATACATCTTGAGCAAACCTGCCTAACATACCAAACTTTAACTACTGATGGAGTTTCGGGGGTTAACCTGGCATGATGTGAGTTGTAGTTCACCAACAACTTTATGCATTTTGTAAAATTAAAAAAAATGACTATTTCAGATAAAT
This sequence comes from Anolis sagrei, assembly GCF_037176765.1. Taxonomy (NCBI): domain Eukaryota; kingdom Metazoa; phylum Chordata; class Lepidosauria; order Squamata; family Anolidae; genus Anolis; species Anolis sagrei. Next base: position 125,441,090 of record NC_090026.1, on the reverse strand, counting down.
CCAGGCAACGCCAGGTACCAAAGCTAGTAGGAGAATAAAAAGGCACCAATGAAAAAAGGGAAGCAGGCCTCTGAATTAATTGGTTCCCCAGTCTTTTTACTTCCGGTTCTGGCACTCAACAATGAAACACAGGACATAACAAAAATTTATAGGATCTAAATGCCCACAACTAGATTACAAGTTCCTATTCAAATTACTTCCTCTATCAAAGGTTCAGAATGGGTTTCCAGGCAGTTACTGCTGGGGGTTGTAAAATCTCCTTTCCCTGTAGTTCCTCAATGAAATCTCACTCCTCGTTTCCTCAGAGGCCTGCAAGTATCAGGGCTACTCACCTAATTCCTTCACAAATGGTATGAATTCCTGGTTTTGGCTCAAGGGAAGGACAGAGCATTTGTATGGCGACACAACAGCAGGGAAGCTGAAGTACTGGAATAGAAAGAACACAACAGAGATAGTGAGTTGGAGGGAAAGTAAGTAAAAAACACCCCAAAGTTTGGAATACTGCAACAAAAAAGAATCAACATGTATGAATAAACTGACAATATTAATGTTTCCTTTAGATCCTGCCATTTTTTTCTAATGCTCAGAGAGAATGTCTTTCCTTGCAATCCAAATCTAAAGAAAGAGATTCTGCATAAACTAATATATCGTATACACATATAATATTGATAATAATATTATAATGCAATGCAATATAATACTAATAAGAATACATTATAATAATTATATATTTATATTACATGTAATATTACTAATAATATTACAGTATAGTGGTATAGTACAATATAGTAATATATAATACTAATATTGTGCTATGCTAATAATATAATATATCGTATGTACATATAACTTATAAGCCACTCTGAGTCCCTTTCAGTGTGAGAAGAGTGGCATATAAATGTCATAAATAAATATTAGGGGGCACTTCCTGAGGGCAAGGCTTGTTCGACATTGGGGTGGTCTGCATTAGGAAACAGGAACTCTCCTTCTTTGCCTGTCTTTAGAGTACACAAAATCCTACCGTTCGCTGCTCATCTCCTTCCCGGATGCGGAATGTATGCTCAAATACTGTATACATGATTCTTCCGATACCAAACGAAGGCTCGATTACATTGGGAACTATTTCTTCCACTGGAAACCAAAAGAAGATAGAAATAGGTCAAAAGGAATTATTTATGTGTGGTCACTCCAGTGAGCCTAATTTTGGGTCCTAATTCTGCAGTGATAGTACATGAAAATGTCAAAAAAGACAATAAACAATTTCCTTTAGATGGAGATCCTGTGATGAGCACTGACACTCTAATCAATGAAAATATAGCAATTGGCCTGTACCAGGCAAAGGCAAACTTTGTCCCTCCAGGTGTTTTGGACTTCAACTCTCACAATTCCAATGTTAGAAATTGTGGGAGTTGAAATCCAAAATATCTGAAGGGATGAAGTTTGCTCATCCTGATCTATAGTGAACCTCATGCAGCCAATAGTAGCCACAGAAAACATAATCTAAATAAAAACTGACTTTTACAATGCTTCCAAATTCTTGGTAGCCAATTGGTAGCTGAGTCCCAAATTAAGAGAAAAGCAGAACACGCCTATAATGAACTCAATAAATCAATAAACTTGTCAGAGATTGACGATACCCAGCGGAAGGAATGCTAGATCAAGCAGAACCTGAGTTGCAAAATAAGGACTCTGCAGGCTTTGAGTTACCAAAGAAACTAAGTTTACTAAGTATATACATCAGACACATCTTTCTACAGCGAGCTACAATTCAGGAAGAAAACAAATAACTAGCCAAAACCGAAAGCCTCTTCACATCTGCTTATCTTCTCTTGCTGAGATTGGGAACTCCCTTCTGTTCTCAGCAAGAACAAACCTTATCTTACTTTTTCAATTCACTTAATCACAGCCTCAAAGTATAAATATTTCTGCATGACATTTTCAATTCACAGCAGCATCCATCTTTGCAATACATAGAAGCACATTGAAAAACACATACATAACTAAATTAATCCTGACATATCTGCCAATATGACCTTAAAAGATAGTGGGGAGGGGGATGTTTACCATGCAACGTCTTCTGGAATCTCTTCACACTGACCATGTCCTTTGTTAATTGAAAAGTTTTCCCTTCAGTTTCAATAGTAAATTCCCTACAAAAGAAAAAAGAAAATTAAATTGATGTTATTCTTATTGCCAAGAATATCTAGATATTTTATCCAGAGTCGAGGAGCCACCACTGAGAAGGCCCTGTCTTTCATCCTCGCCAACCGCACTTACGACGGAGGCGGGACCAAGAAGAGAGCCACCCCAGATTTTAATCTCCATAGTGGTTCATAGAGGGAGATACGTTCGGATAGCTAAGCTGGGCCCGAAACGTTTAGGGCTTTATAGGCTAAAGCCAGCACTTTGAATTGTGCTCAGTAGCAAACTGGCAGTCAGTGGAGATGATGTAACAGGGGGGTTAAACCCTGGAATGAACTTCCAAGTTTTAACACAACCTATAAACCAAGGGTCCTCAAACTAAGGCCCGGGGGCCGAATACGGCCCTCCAAGGTCATTTACTCAGCCCTCGCTCAGGGTCAGGCATGTAGCCGGGGGGGGGGGGGGGGTTGTGGGGCTTCAGCCTCCCCCCCCCCAAATTCTCATGGTGGTCCATGAGAAGGCCTTACTGGTACATTATTTAAACTGTTATGTTTATTCATATCATGATCTGATCACCATGCTCAATATATCCCATATGCATGGGGGTATTGGGGTAACGATACAAAAGGTTTGCTAGGGTAGACCCTCTTTCACTCAGACTCAGACCCCCCCCCCCCAAATCAAACTCAGCTCCCCCCGAAACAAAATCCTGGCTACGGGCCTGCTCAGGGTCAACCTAAGTCTGAAACGACTTGAAAGCACCCAACAACAACAACAATTCTATGTCATCGGCCAAAAGCAGGCCCACACTTCCCATTGAAATACTAATAATTTTATATTTGTTAAAATTGTTCTTCATTTTAATTATTGTATTGTTTTTTGCACTACAAATAAGATACGTGCAGTGTGCATAGGAATCATTCATTTTTTTTCCCAAATTATAATCCGGCCCTCCAACAGTTTGAGGGACTGTGACCTGGCCCTCTGTTTAAAAAGTTTGTAGACCCCTGCTATAAACAATATTCTTGGCAGAAAAAGCTGGTCCCATATAGGTGCCCCAAGGAGAAATGATAGGATGAACAACCAGAAGGACAAAACTTACCCTTTTTCATTCAATAGTTTCTCCATCTCACAGATGTAACACTCATCGCAGATGGAAAGGTATTCCAACACCAGCTTGGCATCCTTCTTATAAGCCTTGCCAATTGTTCCCTTATTTGCCTCAAACTGAACAACATTTGCTGTTCTGTGCAGGGAATGTTAAAGAACACAAAAGGAAGCAGCAGATTTTGTTCTAATAAATCATGCCCCAAAGATTAGTACTGCTTCTGCTACCAAATCTGTCATTTCTTTAAATAGCTTGATCCTAAGGAGTCCCCGGTGGCGCAGTGGGTTAAACCGCTGAGTTGCTGAACCTACTGACTGAAAAGTCACAGGTTCAAATCCAGGGAGCGGTATGAGCTCCCACTGTTAGCTCCAGCTTCTGCCAACCTAGCAGTTCACAAACATGCAAATGTGAATAGATCAATAGGTACTGCTCCAGCAGGAAGGTAACAGAACTCCATGCAGTCATGCCAGCCACATGACCTTGGAGGTGTCTACAGACAACGCCGGGTCTTCGGCTTAGAAATGGAGATGAGCACCAACCCCCAAAGTCGGACACAACTAGATTTAATGCCTGGGGAAACCTTTACCTAACCTAAGTGCGATATAGAACAAAAGGGCTTCAGAGCTTTGGTGTGAATGAAATGGGTTCAGAATCCTTTCATACAGACATGCCACACAATATACAAAATCCAAAAGGTCACACGTAAAACACAGATAGCTCTTCTGATTGCATTACGCTATGTAACAAAATTAAAAAGGTTATTTTCTGTTTAATTGTGCGGTACTTGCTTTGAAAATAGTTGTTATACTCCAGAAACTTCATTTTTATAGATGCCACAAACTGTATGTTGAATTGTTTGAGACTCCATGAATGGAGGGAGAAAGGGAGAAATATGCCAAGAGGAAGGCACATCAAGCCAACGCTGACCAGGACCGCCTTCTACCTGCAAACCAATGCCGATCAACATGCGGATCAAGAATAGGGCTTGGAAATTCCCTTCAAAATCCATTATCTGGATCCAGAGACCCTCCACACCCAATTCACAAAGAGAAAGCACCAAGCTTGCAAAATACTGGTTTCAGTTTCGAAAGGATATGGGTTCCTTCAGAGGCTTCTCAGCTACGAGAGGAACTTTGGTGGCTCTGGCGTGGCAGGAGAGGTCATAGCAGGAGCGGTCAGCACAGCCAACAATTTCAATCCACCCCTGAAAAAAGCCCAAATACAGTTACTTGCAATGCTGCATGTATTTCGAAATACCACTGAAAGGTGATTGTGTGCTTGACCTGTATCTGGAGTACCAATTTCACAAGGCTTCTATGCTTAAGTAGCCCTGTCCCTTCATGACATTTGCTCAAACTATACTAGGAGTGTGCATAAAAACAAGTCTGAAAAAAAAAAAACCTGGAAGAGTTGCCTCGTGATGTGTGAACCAAAAATATGTAGTGTGCAGCTTTGTTTGAAAGCTTTAAAAAACTATTTTGTACTCTTAAGAACCATCAGGAATATGTTGTCGAAGGCTTTCATGGCTAGAATCACTGGGTTGCTGTGAGTTTTCCGGGCTATCTGGCCATGTTCCAGAAGCAATCTTTCCTGACGTTTCCCCTACATCTATGGCAGGCATCCTCAGAGGTTGTGAGGTCTGTTGGAAACTAGGAAAACTGGGTTTATATATCTGTGGAATAATGTCCAGGGTGGGAGAAAGAACTTAGCATTCAATGACCTTGTAGTTGCAAAGCCTGGCTTATTGCTGCCTGGGGATCCTTTGTTGGGAGATGTTAATAGCTACCCCTGATTGATTCTTGTCTGGAATTCCCCTATTGTTTGAGTGTAGTTCTTTATTAATTGCATTGTATTAGAGTTTTTTTTATACTGGTGGCCAGATTTTGTTCATTTTCATAGTTTCGTCCTTTCTGTTGAAATTGTCCGCATGCTTGTAAGTAAATAACACTCAAAAAACAGAGGAATTCCAGACAAGAACCAATCAAGGCCAACTAACACCTCCCAACAAAGGATCTTTCCAGGCAACAGACTGCCAGGCTTTGAAGCTGCAAGGCCATTAAATGCTAATCAAGGTGGCTCATTGCAACATTCACACTTGCCTCAAGCAGATAACAGTTCTTTCTCTCACAATGGACATTATTTCACAGATATTTTATTTATTTATTTATTTATTTATTTACTTACTTACTTACTTACTTACAGTATTTATATTCTGTCCTTCTCACCCCACAGGGGACAATGTACAAATATTTGGCAAACATTTAATGCCAAAGACACACAACAAATATAGACAGACAGTCAGAAGCTATTTAACTTTTCTGGCCACCAGGGGAGCTGTCACTTTCATCGTCCATCTGTGACACTGATGAAATACTTTCCGCATTCCCCACACGCTTTTTACTGGAGTCTTTTTTATGGCCTCGTAAAATAGTTAAATTAGCCTCCCCACACATAGGTGGTACCCAATTTTCCTACTTGAAAGATGCAACTGTCTTTCAGGTTGTAAATGTTGAGAACAAGCTACACAATTTGTCAGAAGCTCACTCCGACCTGGGCTGGCTTCGAACTCATGACCTTTTGGTCAGAAGTGATCTTAATGCAGCTCACACTCAGACAGCTGTGCCACAATCCCATTTTCCTAGTTTCCAACTGACCTCACAACCTCTAAAGATAGCTGTCATAGATATGGGCAAAACATCAGAAGATATTGCTTCTGGAACATGGTCAGACAGCCCGAAAAACTGACAACAACCTATCAGAAATATGTTTGCACATTTAGCTAAAAAGGATGGAATGTAACAATGCTGGTACCTAACAGCAAGAAACAAATTGCCTTGTCTTGGATAACAATTTCCTGAACTGGTTTTCAAATCGCAAGTGCCTCCATGTCTCAAGAGGCAGTTTGTCCACAACTAAAACTAAAACCCTAGGACACACCCTATTGAAACAACAGCACCTTGCTGTCCTAGAATATTTTCAGTAAGGCGTAAACTCCACTGCTCCCCACTGGCCCTGACCCAACGAACGCAAAAGTCTCCTGAGCCATCAAATCACTTACATAGGATGTTTTGGACTCTGCATCCCAGCAGTCACAGGCATAATGAGCCATCTCGTTCTCCATATGCTGCCGGAAGCGCAGCATGTTTGGGGAGATGCCGACTTTTACAAGGTAGAGGTAGATGCGGCCAATGAAGTAACCCAGCACCGAGTTATTGATTACGCCCTGAGAGAACAAAGAAGATTCAAGGAAGGATCAATAAAGGGGGTCAAAAGTTGCTACTATGAGATAATATACATTGCTGGTTCAGAAAAACCATGTGTCGTAAATATAAAAGACACCCTCCACAGTATTAAATAAGAAAAACTGGGTTAGGCAAATTTTTTAGAAATATTCCAACAGAATACAAATGCAAAGTTGATCATAAAACAACACTCAAAGTCCATTGTGATGATTTATTAAGTCACCCCCCCTTCAAAAAAAAAGTTGGGGTTTTTTTTGCATGGCTTAGTAAAGATATCACCATTAAATGTATTTCTGGTTTCAAATGACATGATTTGGAAGTGCACCAGGAACTCGCAGATTAAACATGGCAAGGTGCAAAGAATTTGACAAAAGATTCCTAATTCCAGGTTTTCTTAAAGTAAGGGGATATTTTGCTTATTGTGTTTCTGGAGAATTCAACAGTCAATGTTTTCTGACTGGTGTAAACATGCATTTTTTTAAAAAAAAATGAGATAGAATTTTGGGCAAGCTCTGACCCCACCTAGGTCTACACAAAATAAAAAAGGAAAACCAACACAGTTCGACTCCAATTCCATCGCAGTGCCAGAAGAGGTGACGGAGGCACCTGCTTGTCCAGTTTTATGGGATTCTTTTAGGCTTGTTCTCCCTGAAACAGTGGAGGAGATTCTTGGGGCTGTGAGAGCGACCACCTCATCTCTAGACCCATGCCCATCTTGGCTCATTAAATCAGCCAGAGGGGGGTTGCTTGATTGGTTTGTACTGATTGTCAACGCATCGCTGGAGCAAGGAATTTTTCCATCCAACTTGAAGCAGGCCGTGGTGCGTCCACTTATCAAAAAAGCTTCCCTTGACTCCACGGTGCTGAATAACTACAGGCCGATCTCCAACCTCCCCTTTTTGGGTAAGGTGCTGGAGAGGGTGGTCGCCTCTCAGCTTCAGGGTTTCCTGGACGATACCAACTACCTAGATCAGTCACAGTCTGGTTTCAGGCCTGGTCACGGCACCGAGACAGCCTTGGTCGCCTTGGTGGATGACCTCCGCAGAGAGCTGGACAGGGGGAGTGTGACTCTGCTGGTTCTCTTGGACATCTCAGCGGCTTTCGATACCATCGATCATGGTATCCTTCTGGGTCGTCTCTCCGGGATGGGCCTTGGGGGCACGGTTCTGTCGTGGCTCCAGTCCTTCCTGGAGGGACGAACTCAGATGGTGAAGCTGGGAGACGCCTGCTCTGACCCCTGGCCTTTGACCTGTGGGGTCCCGCAAGGCTCTATTCTGTCGCCCATGCTTTTTAACATCTACATGAAACCGCTGGGAGAGGTCATCCGGAGTTTTGGAGTTGGGTGCCATCTCTACGCGGATGACACACAACTCTACTACTCTTTTCCACCTAACTCCAAGGAGGCTTCTCGGGTCCTAGACGAGTGCCTGGCCGCTGTGTCGATCTGGATGAGGAAGAACAAGCTGAAGATCAATCCCGACAAGACAGAGGTCCTCCTGGTCGATCGCAAACCAGATCGGGGTATAGGGTGGTCACCTGTGTTGGACGGGGTTACACTCCCCCTGAAGCCACAGGTCCGCAGTTTGGGTGTCCTCCTGGATTCTTCGCTTACACTTGAGGCTCAGGTGTCGGCAGTATCCGGGAGGGCCTTTGCGCAACTGAGACTTGTGCGCCAGCTGCGACCGTACCTCGTGAAGGCGGATCTGGCCGGGGTGGTCCACGCCTTGGTCACCTCTAGAATGGATTACTGCAATGCGCTCTACGTGGGGCTGCCCTTGAAGACGGCTCGGAAACTACAATTGGTCCAGCGGGCAGCAGCCAGGATGCTAACTGGAGCTCATTGTCAAGAGAGGTCAACCCTCTTGTTCAAGGAGCTCCACTGGCTGCCATTTATTTTCCGAGCCCAATTCAAGGTGCAGGTGCTCACCTACAAAGCCCTGAACGGTTTGGGACCACCCTACCTGCGTGACCGCATCTCCATCTACGAACCCACACGCTCGCTCCGGTCATCTGGGGAGGCCCTGCTCGTGATCCCACCCACGTCGCAAGCGCGCTTGGTGGGGACACGTGACAGGGCCTTCTCTGTGGCGGCCCCCCGACTTTGGAACGCCCTCCCAAAAGAGCTCAGACAAGCCCCCACCCTAGCCGTCTTCAGAAGGAACCTAAAAACTTGGCTGTTCCGATGTGCCTTCCCAGACTAGGAATCCCCACCCTAAGTCCTAGTAGCACCTTAGCATAACAAATTGTCACTGCACGTCGCACTTTTAATCCTACGTGCCTCCTATCATTCAGCACTTTTAACCCTTGTACCCCAGTGCGCCGGCCGAACCAGTTTTTAATAATGTCCTGATGTACTGTCTTTGTTGTTATTTTGCTTATTGTTTGATTTACTTAGTATTGTGGTGTTATGTTATTTTGCTTATTGTTTGATTTGCCTTGTTGTTGTGATGTTATACTTTCTATTGTATTGTGTTTGAGGCTTCGGCCTATGTAAGCCGCATCGAGTCCTCCGGGAGATGCTAGCGGGGTACAAATAAAGTTAATAATAATAATAATAATAATAGTTGTTGTTGGCCTATCACTATGGCATATCCTTGGCTGGGTTACCTGCTCAACAGCATCCCCCAGGCGCATGACCCGAGCAGACTGCCCACTGGTCTGGGCCTTGGAGGAATACAGGAGGATGTGGAGATCTGCTACATTCTGGAACCTGGGGTGATCTTTCTCATTGGGATCCACAAAATGCTCAATTTCTGCCATGGTAAATTCTCTAAAACAGAAAAGAGAGGTCCAAAGTTTATCGGCTATTCTGTTTTACAGGCACTTATCCCAAAAAGTGATAGCACGTTCACACTTTAAACAGCACAGTCCATATACAGGGAAGCCCTATCTCAAGACATTTAATCTCAAAGCCATTCCTGACTAAAGAATGCTGAGGCTACCTCAACACAAGATACAGGGAGATAATAAAGCAGGCATGGGCAAACTTCAGATTTCCTCCAGTTGGTAGGAATTGTGGGAGTTGAAGTCCAAAACACCTGGAGGGCAGATGTTTGCCCGTTCCTATACTAAGGCTATATCAGGACAAATCTAACAACTGAAACAGTCACTATCCAGCCTTGTTCTGGGAAGAATCATAGAATCCTAAGATTGAAGAGACCTGGTGGGCCATCCAATCCAACCCCCTCCCAAGAAGCAGGAAAATCGCATTCAAAGCACCACCGACAGATGGCCATCCAGACTCTGTTTAAAAGCTTCCAAAGAGTTCCACTGCTGAACAGCTCTCACAGTCAGGAAGTTCTTCCTCATGTTCAGGTGGAACCTCCTTTCTTGTAGTTTGAAGCCATTGCTCCATTGCGTCCTAGTCTCCAGGGCAGCAGAAAACAAACTTAGTCCCTCCTCCTATAATTTCCCCTCACATCGCGATACACGGCCATCATGTTTCCACTCAGCCTTCTCTTCTGCGAGCTAAACATGCCAGTTGTTTAAGCTGCTCCTCACAGGGCTTGTTCTCCAGACCCTTTATCATTTGACTCGCACTCCTCTGGACACATTCCAGTTTGTCAACATCTCCCATCAATTGTGGTGCCCAGAACTGGACACACTGTGAAAGAGGGGGAGCATGACTTACAGAATCATAGTATCATAGAGTTGGAAGAGATCTCATGGGCCATCCAGTCCAACCCCCTGCCAAGAAGCAGGAATATTGCATTGTCTGGATCTAGACACTAGACTCCTATTTATGCAGGCCAAAATCCCATTGGCTTTTTAAGCTGCTGCATGACATTATTGGATCATGTTTAATTTGTTGTTCACGAGGACTCCGATATCTTTTCCCCACGTCCTGCTGTCGAGCTAGGCACCCCCTCCCCAATTCTATATCTCTGCATTTAATTTTTTTCTTCCTAAGAGGAGTGTTTTGCATTTTTCCCTGTTGAACTTCATTGTGTTAGTTTTGGCCAATCATCTCTCTAATCTGTCAAGATCGTTTTGAATTCTGCTCCTGTCTTCTGGAGTATTGGCCATCCCTCCCAATTTGGTGTCGTCTGCAAACTTGATGATCATGCCTAATCCTTCATTTAAATAGGGAAGCTCTGGTTCCCCTTGTTTGTCATTCAAACACTCAAAAGGTCAAGGAACTATATACATTACACAGTCATTTCCTCTTTTAGTACAAAATTTATGACTGAATATTGCACAGAAACCACTGCCAACCCTCTGCATCATCCTATTTTACTTCTGCACTTATTAACAAAGGGTGCCCCAAATTTGGAAATACTGATAGCGCTTTGAAAAGGCCTTGTTTTAAGTCAATTATTTAAATCACTATTTATCTTTGCAATTTAAATTGCCCTAGATTGGAAAGAACCCACCCACAGGGGAGTGGAGCTAAGTATATGGCACTTCACAGCATACACCTTAGTAATTATTACCTCCTCCATTTTATCTTCATCACTACATGCTTTATATTCCCTTCTGACATGAAAGAGATGAGGGAGGAAATGACAATGTGTCTGGAAGTCTGAGGATTCCCGAATGGATCTGGATCTGGAATCCCTTATTTCTAGGGAACCTGGCAAAGTTAACACTGGAGAATTACATACAGCTCTGCCTGTACATTAATCTATATAAATAAAAATGTTTGTTTGTGGGATTAACAGAACTCAAAAACCACTGGACGAATTGACACTAAATTTGGACACAAGAAACCTAACAACCCAATGTATGTCTTTCACTCAAACCCCATGACCACCAGAGTGGCCCACAGCAACGCGTGGCAGGGAACGGCTAGTACGGATAATAATAATAATAATAATAATAATAATAATAATACTTTATTTATACCCCGCTACCATCTCCCCAAGGGACTCGGTGCGGCTTACATGAGGCCGAGCCCACAGTACATCAGCAAAAACAACAACAGCAGTAATACAAACAATAAAATAAAGCTCATAAACAAAAAATAGATGAGTTGTAAAACTTCTAAGACTATACAATATCACCATCTTGACTGACAAAAAGGGGAGGTCATGACTTTGGGGGGACTGCAGGAAGACTATATGGGGATGGTTCATCAAACAGTCTTAATATAGTTTTCTCTGCCATGACTAAAGGTGGATAATCCCTTTTTCCATATTCTTGTTGAAAAGGGAATGCTTGCAGTACCTGACTCTGATGAGGCCTGAGCGAGGAGAGATCTCGTTCCTGAAGGAATTTCCAATCTGAGCCGCAGCAAAAGGCAGCTTGCCTTGGTTGAATTCCAAAAGGCGTTTGAAGTTCAGGAAGATCCCCTGTGCTGTTTCTGGCCTCAGATAACTTCAAACATAGAAAAACAAACATGATACAATTAATAATGACTAGGAGGGAGGAAAACAACTTGGCTGACAGTAAACATACCTAATTCCCATGAAAATGGACAACATAATGGAAGCCAGTCCACTTGGGATCAGACTGAATTTCTATCTAGGCTGACCTTAATTGACTTGGCTGCAATGAAGGTTCATGTCCTCAGCCTTCCGCTACCCTTTGCAGGCATACTCACATTTATGACAAGACCAACACTTCTAAACATTCTTGCTCCTACATTTGGTTCAATGGAAATGTGTAGATCCTCCAGCTGATTCCATGGCAGTGGTTCCCAACTTGTGGTTTGTGGACCACCAGTGGTATGCAAGAATGAAAATATGATCCACAGCTTCACCACTACTACATCATTGCCTCGTAATCATGTGGCAACGAGAGCGACTGGTCTCGCGTAACTCTCTTATGGTGCCAAGGCAATGGGGATGTCAGGAGAGGAGAGGCTGACTACTCATGAAATATTATTACCATATCAGCTCAAGATTATTAAATATGGTTTTCTGTCGGAGAGAAGGTGGCGGTTACTGGATGGCATATGTTCTGTATCAGAAACTAGAGCTGATGTGGTCTGTCCAATGCAATTTTCTAAATGAGCAACTCAAATAACCAAACAAATCTAAAGTTGACCAAAAACTGATTTGTAACCTTTTGGTACTAATGTTAGATAGTGGTCGTTGGTCAACGTGGTTCCTGGTCAAAAAAGTTGGGAACCACTATACTATGGAATGCCTTTGCCAGAAATTTCCAGAGTTTTGTTGACAAATACCTTTCTAGGAAATTGTCTCTGATAACCTCTGGTAAAACTGCAAGAACTTTGTTTTCATGGAAGGGACATCCTGCAGCACGCTTTGCTCTAGTTTTTCAGTGACTATCTCATCGAGTCTCAACTACTTGAACATAGTTCGTGATAGCCACAAAAACACTTTCAAACTAGAAACAGATTTTTTTTTTATTTTGTTACATAGTATAAGCTTAAGAAATAAGACTGTATGTAATGGCCAGGCTTAAGACATAGATAGCTGCAGCCCTGGTTCTTCTTCTGCATCAATGTTGGGGTGCTCAACTGCTTTCTATTAAATGAGTCCAAGATTTCCCCAAGGCTCCTTTAGAGGAGGGTGAGAGATGACTGAGTAGAAACAGATCGCATGGAAACAGGAATACACTCAGTTGTGGCATGAGCCAGCATACTCTCAACAAGCACAGAAAGTGTCAGAAAGGTGTCAGCTTCCACATTTAACTTACCCTGGCATGTTTCCTCCTGGTCCAATAGAGGTCTTGAACATAAGGTTGAACGATACAGGAGGAGAGAGATCATTTCCTGTAGTAGGAGACTTCACGTTGTAATTCACAAACAGGTCTGCGAGCTCTTCCTGGCCGTAGTTGTCCAGCTTGAACATGGATGGAGACCAAGAACGTGAAAGACATTCAGGTTAGCAATGGTAGTGACAGTGGGGTCTATTTTCTATCTATCTCACCATCTCCGTAACACCAGACAAACAGATACACAGAAATATATATAAATGGTTTTCCCCTCTTAACCAGTTACATCTCCTTTGATTTCAGAAGGCAAGCAGAGTTTGGTTAGAACATGAATAGAGATCAAGGAGGGAATAACATATAGAAAATACTCTGAATATTAGAAAACTGCTGCCAGATAGAGTTAACAATGCCACAATAGATGTCATAGTGCAAGTGAGCTTCCATGCTCCTTATGAACACAATCCCATTTCCTAGAATCATAGTTGGAAGAGACCACATGGATCATCTAGGAAAAGCACAACCGAAGCATCTCTACGGATGGTCATCCTGCCTGTGTTTAAAAGTTTCTAGGGAACGAGCTTCCACCACACTCCAAGGCAGAGAGTTCCACTGTTGAACAACTTGTGAGGTCAGAAAGTTCACCTAATGTTCAGGTGGAATCTCCTTTCCTGTAATTTGAACCCATTGCTCCAAGTCCTAGTTTCAAGGGCAGTGGAAAAGAAATATGCCTGCAGCCATCTCCTTCCATGGCCAAATCACCAACTGACCTGTGTTAGCACATTCTCCATCTCAGTCTTTTTCTCTGCTGTACACTTCTTGTCAGACATCAGCTTCTGTAAATGGGCTGCAGAACAAACGGAAACATTGAAGCTAGCAGTCAAGTCATCAAAATGCAAATTATAAACTAGAGCAGCCATTTTTCAAACAGGGTTCAGTAATGACAGAGAGAGGGCCCTTAGCTGTCCCGAGTGACCTTCCCTGTAAAGCACAGTCTTAGGGAAAACCTGGGCATCTTCTTGGCCATAATCTCAGATCATGAATGTAATAGCAAGGCCAGACAGGACTAATCTGTAAACATTAGAATATCCCCGTTTTCCTACAGAATGCAAATCAATTTTGCAACACTTCATGGCAAAACCAGCTTCAGATTTCTAGGATTGAAGGCAGAACTATCTTCAGTGATGTCCTCCACCATTACATTTTAGACTCTAGGCACAAGGTACCAATCAGATTGTGAATGTATGTCTGAATTTTACTAATGAACAAGTTACCGTTCCCTCTCCTATGTCTCTATGTTGTAACAAGCATGCTTATGGAGCATTTGTTGAACCTCAGCTGGAGTTCACCTTGCTCACAGTACTCACCAAGAAACTTAACGTGGTAATAAACAGTTTATTGATAAAACACAAATAAAAAGGACCAAAAGTACCTTAAGCAAATGGAAGGGTAAAAATCCAGGAGGTAATAAAGGAAGCAAGTCCCAAAGGCAATAGGTAAACCCAAAAAACAATGGTTAAAACATGAACATGAATCCAGGAAACAAGGAGCAAATCATGGGCATGAATCCAAAGGTAAAACCATAAAACAAGAAGCAAAACTTGAGCATGTATCTTGGGTCTTGAACTACAGCATGAACTAGGCATAAGACAGGAGTTCCTCACTACAGTAGCGATGTTGCTCTCTCACTAATTTAAGAACTGCAAAAGATGAACACATTCCTTTGATCTTGAGAGGCCTGCTTCTACCTCTCTTCTTCACATATTTTCCTGCACCCGAATCTCTGCCCCTTCAGAAGCTAATGTTGTCCTCCTCTCCCTGCCTTTTGGATTCCAAAACAATTCCACTTTCACGCTTTGTCTCAACAACAGCATCTTGTTCCAAAAACCCCTCCGTTCTCTCATCTACACAACCGTTTTTGCTCTAAAAACCCCTCTGATGGCTCACCTACAGAACCATCAGGCCCTGAACCCCCAAACGCCTCATCTTCATGTGGCTGAGCCACAACAGCATTACACCCACCTGTCCCCTTCCAAGAGAGGACTTTGCACAATACACAAACCTTCACTTTCTTTGGGATTTTTATCAGGATTGGCAACACATCATGTTTAATAGTTTGACAGTATTAAAAGCTGTCCAAATGCAAGATTAAATAAACTAGATCACAAAGACTAACATTAGGACAGACCAGGAGGAATAGTCATGTGGCAGTAAAATAACAACAAAATCAACAATTCTGTCTGCACCTTAGAATAGTAACATAAGGTGTTTGAGAACTGAAGCTCAATGGTAGCAATATTCCATGCAGCCAATAAAGCAAATTGTAATCCATTAAAGCAGATGCCACATAGAATTTTTAGACTTTAGATGCTACTAGTCTGTTTTAAAAAATGCTTTAAGCTTTTAACCAATGCAAGAAAGAAAGAAAGAAAGAATACCAAGTCAAGTGGGTGTACCCTAAAATCCCGGCAGTACTGAAAACTGGTGGGAGATGGCAGAAAGCATAAAGATTTTTGCACAGGGTCTATGAGCTAGGCAATCAGGAGTAAATAAGGCAAGAATACATAATTCCACTGAGGAATATTCTCTCCAACTTTCCAGAGATATAATTTTCAGGTAATACAAACCAATTTTTCCAGCTAATTTAATTTCCACCAAACACAGAAGGAAGAGCCATTTCCCCAAAAACCAGACACTAAGGAAGTAGGTTGGCTTGTAGCCCTGAGACCTGTAAAGGGAGAGTAGATGGGAAAGGAGATCTGAAGACGGATCTGCTTATCACATCAACTACTTTGGTGGGGAGACCTTGAAAACTTTCAAGAAATCTGTTCATCAAATCATCTCCTGCTAAGACAAGGTAAACCAATAGGATACAATATAACCAACCAGTCCTACAACACAACATACCTTTAAGGAGATGATCAGCTCGAAAACACTCCCCATTTTTCACATCCTTCACCATGAAATCTGCAAATTTGTCTACATGGCCAGAGGTCCTACAATGAAAGAAAGCAGGATTGTCCTAAGCAGTATCAAGACATCTTCTCAACAATGTATATATATAGTAGAAGATAATGAACAGTAAAAAAAATAGTTTTCAAAGATATAGCGGCGTTAGTTTGTTTCAGCATAAAAGCCAGAAAATAGAGCTAGAGATGAGATGTAGTCTTTAAGACTGTTGTATTCTAGTTTGAGCATTCATAGATATCTACCCACTTCTTCAGACGCACTGAGAGAAAAATAGTCAATGAATTAACAATCAGCTATGGAGGTGGGTTCTCAAAGTGAGAAAGAAATCTCTCTAGTAAGTATGAAAAAATGATGCTTGTCTTTTAAAAAGAACACATGTACTGTATATTAGTCATGTGCATTTGGGCCAAAAGGCATACAGTTCTTACGTCCATTTTTGTCTGACCCCTCATTTTGTTTACCAGAAAGTTACCCAAAAGGGGAGGGGTGTTTTCCATTTCATTCATCAGAGATATGGCCCACTGGCTACAATGAGAAACTTTAAACGCTCATTTCTCAGTCATTTTAAGGCCTATCTTCATGAAACCTACCTCAGTTGTAGACCCTGATTACAACTGCAGGTCTGTCAAGTTTCAAAACAATTCACCAACCTACTGATTTTTAAGAATTGTTTTAAGTTTAAAACATAACATTTTTAAAGAGATAAATAATAATAATAATAATAATACTTTAGTTGTACCCTGCTATCATCTCCCCAAGGGACTCGGTGCGGCTTACATGAGGCCGAGCCCACAATACATCAGCAAAAACAACAACCGTAATACAAACAATAAAATAAAACTCATAAACAAAAATAGGCAGTAAACATCAACAATAACACAATAACATTTTAAAAACCTATGGCTGGGCCAAATGTAATAATAAACTGAAGGAGAGGGTTCTGGGAATTGTAGTCGCCGGTTATGTCCCTTCTCAGCCAATCAGAGCATGGACACCACCAAGCTTTTTATTGGATGAGGGACACACAGAGAAAGAAACTTCAACTCCCAACACGCTCTGAGGAACTTTCCATCGGCACCCTATGCTAGTGCCACTGGGAAAGCGAGTTCTAAGGGCCCTCTATGGAGGACATAACTTTCCAAGAAAAAAATGGAGGAGGCTTCTTCTGCCAGGGAGAGGAAAGGGCCACAGATCTCCCTGCCTCAGGTATTTTGTGGACTTAACTCTTTCTGAAGATATTGTCTCTCTAAATTTGTTTCACTGGTCTTTTCGTCTCTCTCTTCCCCCTTTTGTTTTCAGAAATTACATTAAAACGACCCTCCGAAAACTACAAATCTTTTCGTTAACAGTGATTTGGGTCCAACTCTACTGTATATTCCTTTTTTATAGATACAGGAAGTCCCTGACTTATAAAGATCTGACTTACACTCTTATTGGGAATGTTACTTTAAAAATACAAAACGTGGATATAGTAACCCAATTCCAATACATTTTCCCAATTGCTAGATGAGAGATTAAAGCTGAGGAAAAGGCTATTTGCTTACTGTCACCAAGTGAATTCGGCGCAAGTAACACATTCTTAGCCCTCCCCCCGCCCCCTCCAAAGCAATGATAAGTTTGCTATAGGGCCTCTGTAATTCAGAAACAACCTGAGGGTATACAGTAACAAGAATATCCTCTTGCATTCTATTTCTCTCCCATAAAACCTCTGTCAGTGCCTCTAAAGATGTAGATGAATACATACGAAAGTTTGTCCCAGAATAAGTTAGTAAAGTCCGAAACATATTATTGTATTCCTCCCTTCTATCTTTACTTCTTATGTTAAACTAAAGAAAGAGAATGGGGTTTCCAAGCAGTTTGGTTACTACTGCAAAGGAGGTAGACACATACAAAGGGTCTAGCGCTTACTTCAGAACAGACTCTGGTGTGAGCATGGTGCAGTCGATCTCAAGAATCTGCTCTTCCTGGATGAAGTGCTGCCTCCAGGCTTGAATTATGTTATTCTTTAAAGCACACCCAACTGGACCAAAATCATACAGGCCACTCACACCTGCAAGGCAAAGAAACTGTTATCTTTACTATTAACATTTTCAACCCAGAATCCTGACCCTGAGCTCACAAATCTTGCAAATTTTGGCTGTCTGTGAAGTTTAAACAGGATGAAGGTTTGCCTGAGTCTCTTTAGCTACTAGATTAATCTCAACTTTTCATCATGAACAACTGCAAATAAGCTCCTCCAGCTAGATAAGTAGTCAAACAAATAAGGCAAATTTATTTCATTTAAACAGAATATCTTTATGTGGGAAAACTTAATGTGGCAAAGGAAAGAATGTAATGGTAAGGCATATAATAATGTTGTAGTTATTAAATGTGATTTTTTGCTTATGTTTAATTTTAACATGGCTTCATAATCATAACAGGAGCCCCCGGTGGCGCAGTGGGTTAAACCCCTGTGCTGGCAGGACTGAAGACCGATAGGTCGCAGGTTTGAATCCGGGAAGAGCGCGGATGAGCTCCCTATATCAGTTCCAGCTCCTCAAGCGGGGACATGAGAGAAGCCTCCCACAAGGATGATAAAAACATTAAAACATCCGGGCGTCCCCTGGGCAACGTCCTTGCAGACGGCCAATTCTTTCACACCAGAAGCAAATTGCAGTTTCTCAAGTCGCTCCTGACACGACAAAAAAATAATAATCATCATAACATATTTTAAACATACTTATTATTTATTTATTTATTTCAAGTGCTTCTACCCCGCCCTTCTCAACCCCCTACGGGGGACTCAGGGCGGCTTACAAAAGGCACAATTCGATGCCCAACAGTTCACAAAATACAATAGAACAACAACTATTATAACTAGTTAAAACAATCAAATTAATACAATAGCAGCAATAAAATCATCTGGTGGTCAACGTTCGCCAATTCATAAATCCATAATCCATCCAGCATTATCATAGTCCTTTCCTATGTCATTGTCTTTTATCCATCTGCCAGCTTACCCAAAGGCCTGGTCCCATATCCAGGTTTTAACTTCCTTCTGAAAGAGAGGAGGGATGTTGATGACCTAATTTCCCCGGGGAGTGAATTCCACAGGCGAGGGGCCACCACCGAGAAGGCCGTGTCCCTCGTTCCCACCAGTCTCACTTGTGATAAAGGTGGGGCCGAGAGCAGGGCCTCCCAGAGGATCTTAAACTCCGAGGTGGGATGTAGAAGGAGATACGTTCGGACATGTACGCTGGGCCGGAGCAGTATAGGGTTTTGTAGGTCAAAACTAGCACTTTGAATTGTGCTCGGAACTGGACCAGCAGCCAGTGGAGCTGACATAACAGGGGGTGGTATGCTCCCTGTATGATGCTCCGGTGAGTAATCTAGCCGCCGCCCGTTGGAGTAATTGAAGTTTCCGAACAGTCTTCAAAGGCCATCCCACGTAGAGCGCGTTGCATTAGTCTATTCGGGATGTAACAAGAGCGTGGACCACTGTGGCCAGATCAGACTTCCCAAGGTACGGGCGCAGCTGGCGCACAAGTTTTAATTGTGCAAAAGCTCTCCCAGCCACCGCCGACTCCTCGATGAGAAATGTCCTCACCAGAACTCTTCACCGTCCTTCTGAAATCTTTCACTTGTTTGTACAGATTGTTCTATTCAGATGCTAATGTAATATTTCATAATAGTACTCATTGAGAAGAATTCATTTCATCCTAATCTTATGCAGATTTACCAAGGAGTAAGTCCCATTAAACTCAATGCAAAATGCTCGCTACGTTTCTAGTGCATTTTATTGCCTCATCTTTGAAAGTGTCTACAACATTTTTTCATGGCTACTCACTGGCATCATCCACTTGCTAATTATAATAGTATAGCAAGATTAGCTACGTTTTATGTGATGACACCAGAGAATTACCACAAAACTCTTAATGATACTCACATTTCCATTTTGTTGCGCTTATCTAATGATTTCTATTTTTACTGCTTACTTTATGACTCAGTCATCCATTTAAATCTGTACGTTGCATTTTATTGGGGCAAATGACTACAAACTTGAGAATAATAATCCGAAAAATATTCCCCAAAGATCTTAGAAGAGCAGCTAAAGACATTAAATATGTACCTCCATAAATAGAAAAGGCCTGGTCATAGAAAAATCTTCGCTTCAGGGTATCTTCCATTTTTGCTCTGTCTACTATATCATCTTTAGGCTGCAAAGCAAGTTCCTGGAAAACAGAAGTAGGATAGTGTGTGAAGCCAAGATGAGTTGTGTCTCATCCTTGTAACACTAAGACACAGTTTAAAGTAACTGGTTCATTTGTTCTGGGAAAAGAGAGGAAGCAAAAGGTATCAAAAACTTGACCCCCAAGACTCACCTTTGCTTCTAGGATTCTCTTCCGAGCCTTGAGTTCAGCTACTGCTCTGTCTACATCCACCTGAGGAGCCTTTTCTTCCTTCAATTTTCGAACAAGTTCTCCCTAGAAGAATTGTCAATGTGTCAGATATGTATTCAATTAAAACAAAATCCCATAAATGGTGGTACAGGCTGTTACTGCCAAAGGAAACAGCATTTCTCAGCCACTTAAATTCACAAAAATGTGGATCTGAAGGGAAAGGAATTCCACAATTACTTTCTTAACATGGTGGAATTAATTGCCCAAGGTAAGATGGTGGAAGAAGATTCTCATGAAGAAACACAACTGTGAAAGGGAACAGAAATCTGTGAATGGGAACAGAAACTGGGCTATTTTCAGTAACTGAGGGACTCTCCAGTAGCAAATACATAATTCAAAAACAAAGCACTACAGCAAAGGAGAAGACAGAAACATCTGTAAGACTGAGTCTCTGACTGACAACTTATCTTATCCCATATGTTCAAAGGTACTGGAAGATTTCATGCATGCTTTGCCAAAGAAAAATAGTTCCAGGTTCAAACTATAAAATCTGTTAGGTACCAGATTCAACCCGTAAAATCTGTCTGTTAACACCCATAATACTGTTGAAGGCTTTCATGGCAGGAATCATTGAGTTGTTGTGAGTTTCCCAGGCTGTATGGCCATGTTTCAGAAGCATTCTCTCCTGACATTTCACCTGCATCTATGACAGGCATCCTCAGTTGCTGTGTGGTCTATTGGAAACTGTGAAGAACCTTTGCACAATGATGGTAATTTCAAGGGTGAATGCCTGCCGTAGATGCAGGCAAAACGTCAGGAGAATGCTTCTGGAACATGGCCATACAGCCCAGAAAATACACAACAACCCACCCATAATACTTGTCAGTTCTACATTACAATCCCTGAAATACATGCTAAAGAGCAAATAGTCCAAGTGGGTTTTGAAGGATAATGCTATCTGGAGTAGATGAGGGTTTAATCAGCATGCCAGAAAGCTTGCTCAGGGAGGGAATTATTGGGGGGTGTAGGGAAATATCACAAAAATATTGTATATGAGTCCATGGAAGGAACTGTCAGGAGGAGATATTATTCTAACTAAATGGACTGATACATTTATCTATCTGGGGCATAACTACCAGTTTAAAAGAACAATCAACTCCATTGCCCTCCAATATTGTCATTTCTCTGCTTGGTGTCCAACTTTCCCTTTATAATTTTCCATTTACTTTAAAGGCAAAGTAATTCAAATCATTAAAAAATAATTTTCACGCCAACTTGGAATTATTTGCTCCACAGAAAAACAAAAGAACATTTTTTAAATGACTGGTCTTTAAATCTTAGCATTTCACTTCAACTAAGTATAAACTTTGTGGGGAGGGAGTGTCAGATATTCAAGGAATCCTTGGTTTTACAGGAGTCAGATAAGAAACAGACCACAAATGAAGTGGGGACTGAAGCACAGAGAATAAATGAATAAATGCTCGTCTTTGCAGGACCCATTCTAAGAGTTAAAAATTTTATTTAAACTCAGTGAGGCTGCAGGCTAACGTGGCAGAAGGGAGGGAGCACAAAGACTCATGAAAAAAAAAACCCACACAACAGCAAGTGGAAACCACGAAAGCAAGAAGAGGGTTTGCTCTGAGGAAAACCCCAGTAACCAACTGCTGTGGGCTCCAGAACAATGGAAGTGAAAGTTTGCCATTGTTGTTACTAAGTCTGAAAGGAAAAGAAGGACATCGCAGCATGTTCAGCTTCAAATGACAAAAAAAAAAGAGATTCTCCAGCTCCGATTGGGAAGGGGCAAAGAATAGGAAAAAAGCAAGGCTGGCCACAGCTTACTTGAGAAAACCTGCCCAGCTCAATGAAAGTGAAACAGAGCAGCACTGATGTGGCAGATTTCACTGCAGCTTTGTCCCGTATGACAAGGGAAGGGATCCACCCCTCGAGCGGAGCAGCTTATTGCATCAGGCACTACTGCAGAACCTAACCCGCCCAGTCTGCATGATCACAGGATCAAGGAGATCTCCTCAATGGTATAATTAAAATGCTTCAGATTTCTCAGATGAAGGAGGGAATGCTCATTGGCAGCAGGAGTCACCCCTGATAATTTTCAGCCTCTCCTTCAGTAATTTCACCCCTCTCTAATATCCTGGGCATCCCAAACTCCCTTTCTATCCCAGGTCTTCCTTTAAGCAATTCTCCAAATGAAAAACAGATTATTTCAACTAATAGATGTACCATGTTTACATCAGCAAGCTACTGAGATTTTTTTAAAATTGTAATGCCCGGTCATTGTAAAATTCCATTCACTAAGAGCTAGAATCATATTAACCTCACTAACTCTGAGGATGCTTGCCATAGACGCAGGCGAAAAGTCAGGAGAGAATGCCTCTAGAACATGGCCATATAGCCCGAAGAAATCTACAATAACCCATATTAACAAAGTTGGAAGGGACCACAGGGGCCATCTAATCTAACCCCAGCTCCTTGTAAACAAGTAATTTAGGATGATGTATGATGATGATTCACCAAAACCAAAGCCTTTTAAAATTAAGACACACCACATCCACTGACACTCAGCAACACCTTTTGTACATAACTAGTTAAACAAGAATACCAAGAAAACTTTATCCTGTGAAGCAAGGGCCTGAAAGCCAGGCTGTTATGTCCCCAAGACCCACATCTTTAAGAAGGAAAGACCATGCTAGATGAAGAAAGAATGAGAAAGCTGAGACCCAATGCTGTATTGTTTGTTATTGTCTGCACTCAAGTAAATCTGACTTATGGGAATCCTACAGTGATCCTATCATATGGTTTTCTAGGACTGGATGTGTGACTTGCTCAGGGTCACCCTGTGGGTTTTCATGGCTGAGTGAGGATTCAAACTGTGCTCAATGGAGCTGACTCTTAAGTAAGTGTAGACACGATTGCAGCCTCAGTTCTGATAGGACAGCAGCGGCTGTAAAAGGTGCACAGGGAGCTCCAAACAACCTCGGTTCTGTGTAAAACATGGGTTCTCATTATTACACTCTCAGGAGTTCATACATGTCCCTACAAACTAAAGAAAAATGGGAAGAAAACCTGTAAAAGAAGCTGATAAAGCAGAGCCCTGGCAAGTGAGCAGGGATGGCAGATCATATGGTACTGAAACAGAAATCCTTAAGTTACTATCATGAAAGGTAGCTAATGAGAAGGGGCCTTTCAATGCCAGAGTCCAACATATGTTATACCCGGGGATAATGTGGGTGGTGGTAGCCAAATAGAGCATGAAGCATAATCTATATTATACCCCCATATATATATATATATATATATATATATATATATATATACACACACACATATATACATACACGCACGCACGCACACACACACATATACAGTATCCAAATATGTATCAATAGTAATATATTTAGCTTGATATATCTTTGAGGGATTCCAGAGTCCAATATATATTATATCCAAGGACAATATTGGATATACAGACAGTCCCCGACTTACAAACATGCAACTTACAAACAACTCATAGTTATGAACAAGGGTGAGACAACAGAAAATGAGAGAAATCTAGACCTAGGAAAGTGAAAATGCATCTCCACTGAAGCTTTACCTCCAGTCCTTGTTTCCACAACAAGCCAACGTTTTCAAAATCCAACTCTTACAGGACCGAAAGTGAGGTGAAATCTCCTGAACAGGGGCACAGGGAGCAAAGGAAAACCCACAGGGGTGTTTGCCCTATGCTACTCAAAGCTAATTTTATAGAGATATGTTTTGGTGTATAGCTTTTATAGAGGCACATTTTAATATGTGTACTTGTGATGACTGTACACTATACATTCAGTGTATGTGAGATCCCAGAGTCTAACAGAATCATAAAATAATAGAGTTGGAACAGGCCACGTGGGCCATCTAATCTAACCCCCTGCCATGCAGGAAAATCACAATCGAAGTATCCTTGACATATGGCATTAAGCCTCCACTACATTCCAAAGCAGAGAGTTCCACTGTTAAACAGCTTATTTATTTACTACATTTATATACTGCCCCTCTCAGCCCGCAGGCGACTCAGGGCAGTGTACAGTCAGCATCATAAATATAATAAAAAGTTAATTAAATATAAAACCAGATAAAACAATATCAATAAAAACATGTATCAGTTTGAGTCTCCTTGTTAAAAACATTATCCAATAGCGTCATTCAGTCATTCCGTTTTTTCCTCTATGTCTGTTATATTGTATCTGCGCAAACACCTGCTCAAAAAGCCAAGTTTTGACTTTTTTGGAATGTTAAAAGGGAAGGGGCCAATCTAATATCCCTAGGGAAGGCGTTCCATAGCCGAGCGGCCACCACTGAGAAGGTCCTGTCTCTCATTCCCGACAGATGCACTTATGACAAAGGTGGGACCGAGAGCAGGGCCTCCACAGACTATCTTAAAGTCCTGGTGGGTTCATAAGGGGAGATGCGTTCAGATAGGTAAGTTGGGCCAGAACTGTTTGGGGCTTTATAGGCTAAAGGCAGCACTTTGAATTGTGCCCGGTAGGAGACTGGCAGCCAGTGGAGCTGACGCAGCAGGGGAGTTGTGTGCTCCCTGAGCGCAGCTCCTGTTAGCAATCTGGGTGCTGGTCATTGTACCATTTCCAGCTTCTAGACAGTCTTCAAAGGCAGCCCCACATAGAGCACATTGCAGTAGTCTATACGTGATGTAACCAGAGCATGTATCTTACATTTGTCCTTGTTGGAAGCTATACACCAAAACATTCCCTTCTAATTTGGTGTCATCTCCAAACTGGATAAGGAAGCACTCTAAACCTTCATCCAAGTCATTAATAAATATGTTGAACCAGCACAGAACCCAGGAGTGAACCCTCTTCATTGCACCAAATAATCACTTCTTTCCAGGATGAAGAGGATGCAATGGCGAGAATCACCTTTTGGGTTGGATCACTTAACCAATTATTTATTTATTTACAACATTTATATGCTGCCCTTCTCACCCCAAAAGGGGACTCTGAGGGACTTACAAGATATATATACATACAATATATTAAATTATCAGCATAGTTCAATCTCAGTATTATATATTACTACTAGCCATCCCCTGCCACGCGTTGCTGTGGCCCAGTCTGGTGATCTGGAAAATAAAGTAATGAAAAAGTGTTGGTTTCTAATATATGCAATTTCTTTATGCTTGTGAGTAAACAGCACTTCTTGCTGTTTCTTTGTCACTGTTGATGTGGAGACTCTCTGGTTTGCCTATTCTGGAACAGGCAACATATCAATGTATTTCTTTAGGGGTCCCTTTCAAATCTATATATCTCTCTGTGTGAATCATATCTATGTATTTATTATCTATGGCTGGATGGCTCTTTGTCAGGAGGGCTTTGATTACGTTTTCTTACCCTGGTGAAGGGAGTTGGACTGGATGGCCTTAAGTATTTTCTGTTGGTCATGGGGGTTCTGTGTGGGAAGTTTGCCCCGATTCTGTCGTTTGTGGGGTTCAGAATGCTCTTTGATTGTAGGTGAACTGTGAATCCCAGTGACTACAACTCCCAAATATCAAGGTCTATTTCACCCGAACTCCACCTGTCTACATATTTGGGCGTATTGAGTGTTTGTGCCAAGTTTGGTCTAGATCCATGATGGCGAACCTATGACACGTGTGTCAGCACTGACACGCGTAGCCATTTTCGATGACACACGGTCGCAAACAGAGAAGATGGGGCCGCATCCCAAGAAGGACACTTCATCCTCGGCTCCTACACCAGCATTTTTCTATAATGCCGAGATATATGGCATTATAGAAAAAGCAAGTAAGTTAAATAATTAGTTTTTGGTTTATTAAATACAGTTATATATTACAATAATATATTTTTGTTATTAAACTATAAATATCATGAAATTATGGTTTTTTTCTCGAAGTGACACCCCACCCGAGTTATGCTCGTTTTTTTGGCAAGTATTGACACACCAAGCTCAAAAGATTGCCCATCATTGGTCTAGATCCATCATTGAGTCCACAGTACTGTCTAGATGTAGGTGAACTACAACTCCCAAACTAAAGCTCAATGCCCACCAAACCCTTCTAGTATTTTCTGTTGGTCATGGGAGTTCTGTGTACCAAGTTTGGTTCACTTCCATCGTTGATCGAGTTCAGAATGCTCTTTGATTGTAGGCTAACTATAAATCCCAGAAACTACAACTCCCAAATGACAAAATCAAAATTTTTTGAGTGAAGGACATACATTGCTGGGAGGTGTTAAGATGTGCCTGGTTGTTTCCTCTCTGTTGTTGTGCTGTTGTAATTTTAGAGTTTTTTAATACTGGTAGTCAGATTTTGTTCATTTTGTTAAGTATACGCTGTCCAAATTTGGTGTCAATTCGCCCAGTGGTTTTTGAGTTACGTTACTCCCACAAACGAACATTACATTTTTATTTATATAGATATTGTACTACACCATTATATTGTAATATATATAATATATAATTATAATATTATATTGTATTGTCGAAGGCTTTCATGGCTGGAATCACTAGGTTCTTGTGGGTTTTTTCGGGCTATAGAGCCATGTTCCAGAGGCATTTCTCCTGACGTTTCGCCTGCATCTATGGCAAGCATCCTCAGAGGTAGTGAGGTCTGTTGGAACTAGGAAAAGGGTTTATATATCTGTGGAATGACTGGGGTGGGGCAAAGAGCTCTCTGCTGAAGCTAGGTGTGAATGTTTCAGCTGACCACCTTCATTAGCATTTGAAGGCCTGGCTGAGCCTGGGAAATGTTCTGCTGAGAGGTGTTAAGATGTGCCTGGTTGTTTCCTCTCTGCTGTTTTGCTGTTGTAATTTTAGAGTATTTTTTAATACTGGTAGCCAGATTTTGTTCATTTTCATGGTTTCTTCTTTTCTGTTGAAATTGTCCACATGCTTGTGTATTTCAATGGCTTCTCTGTGTAGTCTGACATGGTGGTTGTTGGAGTGGTCAAGCATTTCTGTGTTCTCAAATAATATGCTGTGTCCAGGCTTGTTCATATATATTTTTTTTGAGTGATGGTCACTACTTGTGTTGTGAGACGTTCTGTTGCCAAATTTGGTTTGATTTCGTTCATTGGTTCTTTTGTTTTTAAGGTACTCGTTATGCACAGAGCATTTATATATATAAGTTTACATTATAATATTATAACTATTATATGTATATACAATATATATTATTAGTAAAGCACAGGAGACAAGATGGAAGTGTCTTCAACTGTAGCCCCAATTACAGATCTACCCAACAGTATAGCCTTGCCTAGCGCACACTGGACTAGACACTATACACAGGGCGTGTTGTACCTCGTAGGCCCTTCCTTGCCCCTCGGGCCTGCTCCCTCCATCCCCAACCGGGGCCTTTCCTAGTCCTGCCTCCGCTCTGTCCTCACCTGCTGCCGCACGGCCTGGCGGAGCGGGGCCAGGAGCGTCTCGGCGGCGGGAAGCCCGTCCATGCTGGGGTGGGAAGAAGCCACGCGGGGCCTGCCGGCGGAGGGAAGCAGCGCGGAGGAGGCGAAGGCGGCGAAGGAGGGAGCGAAGGGCCGGCGCTTGCTGAAGGCGAGGAGGAGGAGGCGGCGGCAGCGGCTAAGGGCCCACGGCATGGAGAAGCAGCAGCGCCGCCGCTGGAAGAGGACGAGGCCCGGCCCCCAGCATGATGAAATCCGCGCCCGGCTCCGCCCAGACGGAGGAAGGAGCCGCCCTCTCTCCCGAGATTCGCCACTGCATCAACTACTCCACGACAGGCTTCGTTTTGGCCCTAGCGACCGACTAGGCCGCGGAGGGTTGCTATGGCGACGGCCCTCTAACCAATCAAATCGTCAGTGTTGAGTTGAGTGGGTAGCCTCCCTACCAATCAAATCCCTTCACTTCCCACTATCGGCCACTATGGGGCGCTAGAGGCTAGAGCAAAAGGGAAGGCTCATAATAATAACAACACTAGATCAGGCATTGCAAAGTGTGCTTTGGACTTCAACTCCCACAATTCCTAACAGCCTAGTGGCTGGGTTGCTTTGAGTTTCCTGGGCTGTATGGCCATGTTCCAGAATCATAGAATCAAAGAGATGGAAGAGACCTCATGGGCCATCCAGTCCAATCCCATTCTGCCAAGAAGCAGGAATATTGCATTCAAAGCACCCCTGACAGATGGCCATCCAGCCTCTGTTTAAAAGCTTCCAAAGAAGGAGCCTCCACCACACTCGCTGCTGAACATTGGACCAATTCGCTGCTGAACGTTGGACCAATTGAAGTTTCCAGGTCATCTTCAAGGGAAGCCCCACGTAGAGTGCATTGCAATAATCCAGTCTAGAGGTAACTAAGGCATGGACCACCGTGGTCAAGTCAGACTTCACGAAGTATGGTCGCAGCTGGCGCACGAGTTTTAGTTGTGCGAAGGCCCTCCCGGCCACCACCGACACCTGAGCATCAAGTGTCCACGCTGAATCAAGGATCCCTAAGCTGTTGACCTGTGTCTTCAGAGGGAGTGCGACCTCATCAAGCACAGGTTGCCACCCAACACCCCGGTCAGACATACGACTGACCTGGAGGACCTCTGTCTTGTCAGGATTGATCCTCAGCCTGTTCATCCTCATCCAGACTGTCATAGGAGCCTGGCACTGGTTCAGCACCCGAGGGGCTTCCTTGGATTCTGTTGGAAAAGAGTAGTGGAGCTGGGTGTCATCTGCATAGAGATCGCACCGAGCTCCAAAACTCCGGATGACCCCTCCCAGCAGTTTCATTTAGATGTTAAAAAGCATGGGGGACAGAATGGAACACTGCAGGAAATAGCACTTGCAAACTAGGAAGATATTTTCTTTATTATTGTTATTCAGAGGCTGGATGTCCATCTGTCAGGGGTGCTTTGATTGTGCTTTTGCTACATGGCAGAAAGAAGGGATTGGACTAGATGCCCCTTGAGGAATGAAGAAGAGGAGGAGGAGGTAACACATGTCACACAGAACACACGGAAGGAAGGAAGGAGAGGAGGAGGAGGAAACACATGGCACATCAAGTTGGAAATGACTGAACAAATAACAACACACAAGGGAGGAAGGGAGGGAGGAAGGAAGGAACGAAGAAGAGGAGGAGGAGAAGGAGGTAACGCATGGCACACACAATACATGGAAGGAAGGAAGGAAGGAAGGAAGGAAGGAAGGAAGGAAGGAAGGAAGGAAGGAAGGAAGGAAGGAAGGAAGGAAGGAGGGAAAGAAGGAAGGAAGGAGAGGACGTAACATGGCACGCACAACACACCAAAGGAAGGAAGGAAGGAAGGAAGGAAGGAAGGAAGGAAGGAAGGAAGGAAGGGGAAGAGGAGGAGGAGGAGGTAACACATGGCACATCAAGTTGGAAATGACTGAACAACAACACACACAAGGGAGGGAGGGAGGGAGGAACTAAGAGGAGGAGGAGGTAACACATGGCACACACAACACATGGAAGGAAGGAAGGAAGGAAGGAAGGAAGGAAGGAAGGAAGGAAGGAAGGAAGGAAGGAAGGAAGGAAGGAAGGAAGGAAGGAAGGAAGGAAGAAGAGGAGAGGAGGAGGAGGACCAACACACGGAAGGAAGGAAGGAAGGAAGGAAGGAAGGAAGGAAGGAAGGAAGGAAGGAAGGAAGGAAGGAGTGGAGGAGTTGCAGTTTCTCAAGTTGCTCCTGACACACACACACACACAAAACTGCTATGGCTCACTGCTATGGGATCCTAGGATTTGTAGTTTTCCTGAGGCACCAGGCCTAGAAGGGTAACAACTTTGCAGAACCACAGATCCTGGGATCCCATACCTTTAAGCCATTGCAATTAAAGTGGTATCAAACAGCATTAAATCTACGATGCAGATCCAAAGAATCCTTATGTCATGTTAGAATTGAACTCTTAGCTATCAGGAGATGCTTCATTCCAGAATCAGCTGCATCACTCCAGTTTATATAGGTTTACCTCACCAAGTAAAAACAATTTGAAAGGGTTTCGAAAAGGTGGCTCTCCCAGTTTTCGGAAGAGTGGGACTTATTATTCCACTGGCTTTTCCCAAACAGTTAAGAACAGCTGGCAAAATACATTTGAGGAGGAGGAGACCTTAACATCTCCAGAAGGCAGGGAAATTCTTTTGGGTTTGGACTCTCTCAGTTGATTTGCATTAAAAAAAAATAAGTTCCCACCCAGAGAGGTTATGTAACTGTTGATGTGAAGCAGGCGGTCGGTCCCGCTAGAGGGCAGGAAAGCTTCCTTTTCTCTGGCAATGTCAGAATTCCTCTTTTTTCCGCCCCCACATTGTATAAACCCCGCTTCGCCCTGCGATGAGGCCTCTACGGTGTTTAATATTCCATCTGGCTGGGTTTTATTAAATCCCTCCTCCCTTCTCGACTTCTCTCTTCCCGCCTCGACAAAATCCACAAAGTGTGCCAATGTTTCCACGCTTGGATGCCGCAGAGGAGAAGTCACTCTCGAGATGCCAAAGACATCCCTTTTGCAGATGCAACAGATCCCCTATATGTGTGTTGTGCCCTTCAAGGCACCTATCAACTTATGGC
Organism: Anolis sagrei; assembly: GCF_037176765.1. NCBI lineage: Eukaryota > Metazoa > Chordata > Lepidosauria > Squamata > Anolidae > Anolis > Anolis sagrei. Next base: position 125,410,091 of record NC_090026.1, on the reverse strand, counting down.
ATCCCATGAATTTCATAGGGTTTTCTTAGGCAAGAGTGGTTTTGCCAGTTCCTTCCTCCAAAATACATCAGTAGGTATGCATTGGTGGTCTCCCATCCAAGTACCGTCCAAACTGACACTGCTTAACTCCCAAGATCAGTCGAGATCTGGTGCCTTTGGGATATTTAGACTCTGTTGAATTGATTGGTAAGGTTGAAAAATTGACTCAATGGAAGGAAATATATAGCAACTCATGGTTGCTCTTTGTAGGGATGCCTTTTGTGCTTTAAAAGGGAAACATTGGGGTATATTCTAGAACAGTGTCTCAACCTGGGGGTCGGGACCTCTGGGGGGTCACGAGGGGGTTTCAGAGGGGTCACCAAAGACCATGAGAAAACACATATTTCTGATGGTGTTAAGGAACTTCTTTGGCAGAGAAGGCTGAAGATCTCTCCGCCTGTCCTTCTCTTCCTTTTTGGAAATATACTGCGAATCCTCCCACCAAAAGTCCTCCTCCTGCAATATTGATTTATTTACTATATTTGTATACCGCCTTTCTCAGCCTTATCGGCGACTGGATGTATGTGAATTACAACTCCAAAACTCAAGGTCAATGCTTACCAAACGCTTCCAGTCTTTTCTGTTGGTTATGGGAGTTCTGTATACCAAGATAAGATTGGTTCTATTCAATTGCTGGTGGACTTCAGAATGCTCTTTGATTGTAGGTGAACTATAAATCCCAGTAACTCCAACTCCCAAATGTCAAGGTCTATTTTCCCCAAACACCACCAGTGTTCACATTTGGGCATACTGTGTATCCGTGCCAGGTTTAGTCCAGATCCATCATTGTTTGAGTCAATAGCACTCTCTGGATGTAGGCAAACTACAACTCCAAAACTCAAGGTCAGAACCCACCAAACCCTTCCAGTATTTTCTGTTCATTGTGGGAGTTATGTGTGCCAAGTTTGGTTCAATTACATCACTGGTGGAGTTCACAATGCCCTTTGATTGTAGGTGAACTATAAAACCCAGCAACTCCAACTCCCAAATGACAAGGTCTATTTTCCCCAAACTACACCACCACATTTGGCCATATGGAGTATCCATGCCAAGTTTAGTCCAGATCCATCATTGTTTGAATCCACAGTGCTCTCTGGATGTAGGCAAACTACAACTCCAAAACTCAAGGTCAGTACCCACCAAACCCTTCCAGTATTTTCTGTTCATTGTGGAAGTTCTGTGTGCCAAGCTTGGTTCAATTACATCATTGGTGGAGTTCACAATGCCCTTTGATTGTAGGTGAATTATAAATCCCAGCAACTCCAACTCCCAAATGTCAAGGTCTATTTTCCCCAAACACCACCAGTGTTCACATTTGGGCATATGGTGTATCCGTGCCAGGTTTAGTACAGATCCATCATTGTTTGAGTCAACAGCGCTCTCTGGATGTAGGCAAACTACAACTCCAAAACTCAAGGTCAGTACCCACCAAACCCTTCCAGTATTTTCTGTTCATTGTGGGAGTTCTGTGTGCCACATTTGGTTCAATTACATCACTGGTGGAGTTCACAATGCCCTTTGATTGTAGATGAACTATAAATCCCAGCAACGGGTCCCCCTCAGGGTATGAAAAGCGGTATACAAATACTGTAAATAATAAATAAATAATAAATGACAATTATGCTGGGGAAAATGGAAGGAAAAAGGAAGAGGAGCTGACCAAGGGCAAGATGGATGGTATCCTTGAAGTGACTGGCTTGACCTTGAAGGAGCTGGGGGTGGTGATGGCTGACAGGGAGCTCTGGCATGGGCTGGTCCAAGAGGTCATGAAGATTCAGAAGTGACTGAACTAATGAGCAACAACAACACAACTCCCAAATGACAAAATCAACCTCCCACCCAAACCCCAACAGTATTCAACTTTGGGCATCTTGGGTATTTGTGCTAAATTTGGTCCAGTGAAGGAAAATACATCTTGCATGTCAAATATTTTACATTACAGTTCATAATAGTAGCAAAATTACAGTTCTGAAGTAGCAACAAATATAATTTTATGGTCTCCACAACATGAGGAACTGTATTGAGGGGTTGCGGCATTAGGAAGGCTGAGAACCAGTGTCCTAGAAGCACCCCAATTTCTTATCCACCATGGTTCACTTCCCTCCCAACACACATACAAAAATCTTCTACAATAACAAATGGATCAGGTTATGACAAGGAGATGTTGTGTCTGATAAAATAGCCTTTCAGGAAGAACTGCTGCTTTTTACCAATATGCACCCCAAACGAACGAGGAGCATATTCTCTGAAGCTAAGATTGTTTGGGGTGGGCTGCTCTCAGTCCCACCTCCTTCGCAGATGCAACTGGCAGGAACAAGAGACAGGGTCTTCTCAGCAGTGGCCCCTTCACTATGGAACGCCCTCCCTAGGGATATCAGATTGCGAATGAGGAGCATATTCTCTGAAGCTAAGATCGTCTGGGGAGGCCTGCTCTTGGTCCTGCAAAGATATAGAATGGGGGATGCCTGGCTCGAGAGCAGTACGTGTGAAAAAGATCTTGGAGTCCTCATGGACAACAAGTTAAACATGAGCCAACAATGTGATGTGGTGGCAAGAAAGCCAATGGGATTTTGGCCTGCATCAATAGGAGCATAGTGTCTAGGTCCAGGGAAGTCATGCTACCCCTCTATTCTGCCTTGGTTAGACCACACCTGGAATATTGTGTCCAATTCTGGGAACCACAATTCAAGAGAGATATTGACAAGCTGGAATGTGTCCAGAGGAGGGCGACTAAAATGATCAAGGGTCTGGAGAACAAGCCCTATGAGGAGCGGCTTAGGGAACTGGGCATGTTTAGCCTGAAGAAGAGAAGGCTGAGAGGAGATATGATAGCCATGTATAAATATGTGAGAGGAAGCCACAGGGAGGAGGGAGCAAGCTTGTTTTCTGCTTCCCTGGAGACTAGGACGCAGAACAATGGCTTCAAACTACAAGAGAGGAGATTCCATCGGAACATGAGGAAGAACTTCCTGACTGTGAGAGCCGTTCAGCAGTGGAACTCTCTGTCCCGGAGTATGGTGGAGGCTGCTTCTTTGGAAGCTTTTAAACAGGGGCTGGATGGCTATCTGTCAGGGGTGATTTGAATGCAATATTCCTGCTTCTTGGCAGGGGGTTGGACTGGATGGCCCATGAGGTCTCTTCCAACTCTTTGATTCTATGATTCTATTCCTTCGCAGATGCAACTGGCGGGAACAAGAGACAGGGCCTTCTCAGCAGTGGCCCCTTCCCTATGGAATGTCCTCCTTAGGGATATCAGATCGGCCCCCTCCCTCCTGACATTTCAAAAAAGAGTTAAAACCTGGCTCTCTGAGCAAGCATTCGCAGATGCAGTGTAATCAGGCTAATTTAGATCCATGGAACGATTGGAGGATGTGAGTGGAAAATGATTTTAGAAATGAGACGCTGAGGACTTGTGTATTATTGTTTTTATTGCTTTTATATGGTTTATATTATATGTTACTGTTTTAACTATAATTTATGTTGTTGAGAGCATTGAATTATGCTAATTGTAAACCGCCTTGAGTCGCCTTCGGACTGAGAAAGGCAGTATATAAATATGGTAAATCTATATAAATAAAAATGTAATGTTCGTTTGTGGGATTAACAGAACTCAAAAACCACTAGGGGAGATGACACCAAATTTGGACACAAGACATCTGACAACCCAATGTATGTCCTTCACTCAAAAAAATAGAGTTTGTCATTTGGGAGTTGTAGTTGCTGGGATTTATAGTTCAGCTACAATCAAAGAGCATTTTGAACTCCACCAATGATGGAATTGAACCACTCTAGGCAGATAGGACTCCCATGACCAACAGAAAACACTATAAGGGGTTTGGTGGGCATTGACTTTGAGTTTGGGAATTATAGTTCACCCACATCCAGAGAGCACTGTGGACTCAAAGAATGATGGATCTAGACCAAACTTGGCACAAATATTCCATATGCCCAAATATGAACACAGATGGAGTTTGGGGAAAATAGACCTTGGTATTTGGGAGTTGTCGTTATCGGGATTTATAGTTCACCCACAACCAAAGAGCATGCTGAACCCCACAAACGACAGAATTGGGGCAAACTTCCCACACAGGACCCCCATGACCAACAGAAAATACTTAAGGCCATCCAGTCCAACTCTCTTCACCAGGGCAAGAAAATGTAATCAGAGCCCTCCTGACAAAGATCCATCCAGTCATAAATATAGATAGATAGATATTATTCTTACACACACACACAGATATAGTATCACAGATTTGAAAGAGACCCTTAAAGAAGGACTATGATATGTTGCATATTCCAGAGTAGGCAAACCGGACACTCTCTACATCAACACTAACAAAGAAACAACAAGAAATACTTGTATTGTCGAAGGCTTTCATGGCTGGAATCACTAGGTTCTTGTGGGTTTTTTCGGGCTATAGGGCCATGTTCTAGAGGCATTTCTCCTGTCGTTTCGCCTGCATCTGTGGCAAGCATCCTCAGAGGTAGTGAGGTCTGTTGGAAATAGATGTTCAGCGATGAACAAGAAATACTGTTTACTCACAAGCATAAAGGAATTACATATTTTAGAAACCAACACTTTCTCATTGCTTTATTTTCCAAATTACCAGACTGGGCCACAGCAACACATGGCAGGGGACAGCTAGTAATAAATAAATAAATAAATAAATAAATAGCCACAGGTGTCGCAGCTCAATGGGTCACATCACACTGCAAAAGCATCATTGCAATTTCTGCTATGTCAAAGGGTGTGTCTATGCCAGGCTTGGGCAAACTTTGGTCCTCCAGGTGTTTTGGACTTCAACTCCCACAATTCCTAACAGCCGGTAGGCTGTTAGGAATTGTGGGAGTTGAAGTCCAAAACACCTGGAGGACCAAAGTTTGCCCAAGCCTGGTCTACACTGTAGAATGAATGCTCTTTGACATCACTTTAATTGCAATGGCTGAATGGCTATGCGATCGTAGGAGATGTAGTTTGACAATGCTTTTAGCCTTCTCTGCCTTACCAAACTATAAGTTCAAAGTGAAATCTAGAGCAGATACACCCCCCACTGTAATTTCATCTTTATGAGCAGCTGAGCCGGCAGATGTGCTGAATGTAAATACAGCCTCGGGGAGAGAACAGATGGCATACAAAACAGCAGACATCATCTTGCCCAAATAAAAAAGGTCTTCACCTGCCTATGAAAGCATAGCAAAGAGAACACCTGACTAGTTGCTCTGACAAGGTAATTCCAGCTTTGGGGCAGCCGGAGAAGGCCCATGTTCCCACCAGATGTATGAGGGCTGAATGAAAAGTAATGCCTCCACCTTCATTACTTGGGTTTGGACGGGAATATTTTAATAAATCAAACGCAGAAATAATCCTTAGAGTGTGCTCTTTAAACTACCAGTATTTACTTTTCCACATAATCACCAGACAATTGGATACACTTCTGACAACGATGAGCAAGTTTTCTGAAGCCGTCACAGAAGAAGTCGACACTGTTTCTGCAACCAGCGTCTCACAGTTCTCTCTCAACGTCTTCATCAGTAGTATAATGATGTCCCCCACAGATCTTCTTTCATTATCAGGAACAGATGGAAGTCAGACAGTGCTAAATCTGGACTGTATGGAGGATGTCGTACGGTGGTGAGATCCAGTCTCTGAAGTTTCAAGTCTGTGCGCTTTCATTTCAGGCGTCAGCATCCTGGGTACCCATCCTACACAGATTGCACAGATCTTCCAATAGCCAAGCAAAACAATCATGTGACCCACACATTCTAGGTGGGGTTGCCTTTGAAGACTGTTCGGAAACTTCAACTAGTCCAGCGGGTGGCAGCTAGACTTCTCACTGGAGCATCATACAGGGAGCATACCACCCTTCTGTTATGTCAGCTCCACTGGCTGCCAATTCAGTTCCGAGCACAATTCAAAGTGCTGCTCTTGACCTATAAAACCCTATATGGCACCGGCCCAGCGTACTTGTCCAAAAGTATCTCCTTCTACGTCCTGCCTAGGAATTTAAGATCTTCTGGAGGGGCCCTGCTCTCGGCCCCGCCCTTGTCACAATCGAGATTGGTGGGGACGAGGGACAGGGCCTTCTCGGTGATGGCCCCCTGCTTGTGGAATTCAGTCCCTGGGGAAATTAGATCATCGTCATCCCTCCTCTCTTTCAGAAGGAAATTAAAAACATGGATATGGGACCATGCTTTTGGGTAGTCTGGCAGACAGACAATGGACAATGACGACTAAAGCTGTGGAAACAGACTATGATAAACGGAATGAATGTATTAATTATGGACTTGGCAAAACAATGGCCACCAGGCTGGCTTTTTATTGTATTTTATTGTATTAATGTAATGTTTTAATTGTTATAATTACTGTTATTTCTTATCTCGGCACAGTTCATAGAGCAGTTGTTCTTTGGCAGCTGACATGCCTTCGATGTTGATTGAGATTATTGTCATGGTTGGTCCTGAAAAGGGCCGTTGGTTGTTTTGCTTTCTTGTTTGCATGCTGCAAGTCGTCTCTGGTTGCTTCTGGATCGAGAGAATCAGCCGTCTACGAAGACGTTGCCCAGGGGACGGCCAGATGTCTTGCAATCCTGCGAGGAGGCTTCTCTCATGTCCCCCTCATGGACCATGCTCTGACCTACAAGAAGCACTGCCTGAACATCAAGCAAAAAGTGGGCACTAGAAACAACATCATACGAAAGCTGACTGGCACAACCTGGGGATCACAACCAGACACAGTGAAGACATCTGCCCTTGCGCTATGCTACTCTGCTGCTGAGTATGCATGCCCAGTGTGGAACACATCTCACCACACTAAAACAGTAGATGTGGCTTTTAATGAGATATGCCGCATTATCACAGGGTGTCTGCGCCCCACACCACTGGAGAAATTACACTGCTTAGCCGGTATTGCACCACCTGACATCCGCCAGGAAGTAGCAGCCAATAGTGAAAGGACCAAGGCAGAGACATCTCCAGCTCATCCCCTGTTTGGGTATCAGCCAGCACGTCAACGACTTAAATCAAGACATAGTTTTCTTAGATCTACAGAGACACTCGCTGGAACACCCCAGCAAGCGAGAGTCCAAAAGTGGCAGGCCCAAACCCAGCACCTCAATCCATGGGTGATACCAGATGAGAGATTCCCCCCTGGGCACACAGAAAACTGAGCAACTTGGAAGGCGCTGAACAGACTGCGCTCTGGCACAACGAGATGCAGAGCCAATCTTAAGAAATGGGGCTACAGGGTGGAATCCTCGGCATGCGAGTGCAGAGAAGAGCAAACTACAGACCACCTGCTGCAATGCAACCTGAGCCCTGCCACATGCACCATGGAGGACCTTCTTGCGGCAACCCCAGAGGCACTCCAAGTGGCCAGATACTGGTCAAAGGTCATTTAACCAACTACTAAGTTTGCAAAATCTGTGTGTTTTTTCTTTCTTTTTCTTTTTAATCTGTGTATTTGTTTTGTTCTGTTAGAATTGTAACACAATGGTATGGTTGCTGATGACACGATAAATATTACTGTTATTATGTATTTTATTGTGTGAATTGTAGGCATCAACGTATGCCAGTTGGAAGCCGCCCTGAGTCCCCCTTAGGGGGTTGAGAAGGGCGGGGTAGAAGTACCCAAAATAAATAAATAATTCTTGTGAAATGCCGATTATGCTTGAAATTTCTCCCTGAGTGATACGACGATCATCCTGAATCAATCTGTCAACCTTTTGCTTGTAAAACCCGTTGGTTGCTGTCACACCCTGCACATCAGATATTTACATGGCGATATACATCCTGCACATCAGATGTTTTCATGGCGATTCATAACACTAGCAAAATTACAGTTACGAAGTAGCAACAGAAATAATGTTATGGTTGGGGGTCACCACAACACGAGGAACTGTATTAAGGGGTTGCAACATTAGGAAGGTTGCAAAAGTGGAAGGTTAGCAGGAAGGATGCTGATGTGTATGCTTTGCCTTTTCCTTTTTCTGCAGCTGAGAGTGACTTGATCAAGGTTATTTAGTAATGGCTGCACAAACCCTTATTTATTTGTCGTGTCAGAGCAACCAGTCCATTATATATTACATTTCTAACAGAACAAAGCAAACAGACAGAAAAATACACATCTTGTGAGTTTGGTAGTTGGTTAAATGTCCTTTGACCAGTATCTGGCCACTTGGAGTGCTTCCGGTGTTGCTGCAAGAAGGTCCTCCATGGTGCATGTGGCACGGCTCAGGTTGCATTGCAGCAGGTGGTCAGTGGTTTGCTTTTCTCCACACTCGCATGCCGAGGATTCCACTTTGTAGCCCCATTTCTGAAGGTTGGCTCTGCATCTCATGGTGCCAGAGCGCAGTCTGTTCAGTGCCTTCCAAGTCGCCCAGTTTTCTGTGTGCCCAGGAGGGAGTCTCTCATTGGGTATCAGCCATTGGTTGAGGTGCTGGGTTTGAGCCTGCCACTTTTGGACTCTCGCTTGCTGAGGTGTTCCAGCGAGTGTCTCTGTAGATCTTAGAAAACTATGTCTAGATTTAAGTCGTTGGCTGATACCCAAACAGGGGATGAGCTGGAGATGTCTCTGCCTTGGTCCTTTCACTATTGGCTGCTACTTCCCGGCGGATGTCAGGTGGTGCAATACCGGCTAAGCAGTGTAATTTCTCCAGTGGTGTAGGGCGCAGACACCCCGTGATAATGCGGCATATCTCATTAAGAGCCACATCCACTGTTTTAGTGTGGTGAGATGTGTTCCACACTGGGCATGCATGCTCAGCAGTAGAGTAGCACAGCGCAAGGGCAGATGTCTTCACTGTATCTGGTTGTGATCCCCAGGTTGTGCCACTCAGCTTTCGTATGATATTGTTTCTAGCACAAACCCTTGCTCCTTTCTCGCTCTGTACATCACAACAAAATGTAACTTCGTTATGCCTTAGTTATTGCAAGAGTAAATTAATTACAAACGAGATACTTCCAGACATATATCCCTATATGTCTACTCTATATTCCCTTAATTCTCCTTGCCCTAAAATGTGCTATGTGCTACGTTAAGCTCAGTTTAACCCAGATGCTGAAGGCTTTCCAAGTTCATATGCATCACAATGAATTCAAACTCTCCAAACCCTTTCATGTAAGAAAATCCAAATTAGTATTGATCAAGATGCTTTACTTTTCTTTCTTTTCTTTTTATTAATGAATGCTTTGCAGATCGTATTAAAACTAATTTTGAAAATCGAGCTGCGGTAATGGCTCTTGGCTGCGGCACCTTTGAAACAGTTTGGGTTTAACTGTCCGGTGGTAATATATATGCATGACTCAACCTTCTATAAATAAGTGCAGGGCCATTAGCAGCAGCCAACCAGAAATCATTGGGAATGCAAAAAGATCTGTGACACTAATTTGGGGAGGGTCTCAGGCCTAGATCTCAAATGACAATACAGAAATGAACCAAACGTCCCCCAAAACAACCCTTTGGATCACCAAAATACTTTTGAGTATACACCAGTATTGACATTGCCAGGTCAGGACTATCTCATGCTCTGAAATGTCATTTTGAGACATAGGGACGTGATGCCAGAAGAGATGGCCAGGGGATGTCACAAGGTGACATTAATCCCTGTAATGTAATTAACATATCATCTAACATTCCACCGATTAAAACTGTGATAAATACCTATTTGGCAGTGAATGTCCCAATCAATCCTTACCTGTCCCACTCTTTACCTGAGCTCCCGGTGGCGCAGTGGGTTAAACCCTTGTGCTGGCAGGACTGAGGTTCGAATCCAGGGAGAGCACGGATGAGCTCCCTCTGTAAGCTCCAGCTCCCCATGCAGGGACATGAGAGAAGCCTCCCACAAGGATGGTTAAACATCAAAACATCCCAGCATCCCCTGGGCAACATCCTTGCAGACGGCCAATTCTCTCACACCAGAAATGACTTGCAGTTTCTCAAGTTGCTCCTGATATGAAAAAAAATTCTTTTTAAAAGTCCCAGTTACTCTCCTTTCTTCCTGCTTTCCCCCTTTTGTCATCATCTTGCTTCATTGGGTGCTAAGTCCATAGACTAGAAGTGTTTTGCACTCAGGTTGCGTTAATATTGGAGAATAAATACAATTTGACACCACTTTAACTTTTTTTTTCATGCCAGAAGCGACTTGAGAAACTGCAAGTAACTTCTGGTGTGAGAGAATTGGCTGTCCGCAAGGATGTTGCCCAGGGGATGCCCAGAATTTTTTACCATTCTGTGGGAGGCTTCTCCCATGGCCCTGCATGGGAAGTTGGAGCTGACAGATGGAAGCTCATCAAACTACAACTGAATTTCTTCTTTTTTTACCATCCTGTGGGAGGCTTCTCTCATAGCCCTGCATGGGAAGCTGGAGCTGACAAATGGAAGCTCACCAAACTACAACTGAATTTCTTCTTTCTTTACCATCCTGTGGGAGGCTTCTCCCATAGCCCTGCATGGGAAGCTAGAGCTGACAGATGGAAGCTCACCAAACTACAACTGAATTTCTTCTTTTTTTACCATCCTGTGGGAGGCTTCTCTCACAGCCCTGCATGGGAAGCTGGAGCCGACAGATGGAAGCTCACTAAACTACAACTGAGTTTCTTCCTTTTTTACCATCCTGTGGGAGGCTTCTCTCATAACCCTGCATGGGAAGCTGGAGCTGACAGATGAAATCTCACCCTATCTCGTGGATTCGAACTGTCGACCTTCAAATCAGCAGTTCAACCAGCACAAGGGTTTACCCCTTGCACCACCGCAGCTCACCACTTGAACTGACATGGCTCAAGGCTATGGAATCCTTGGAATTGTAGTTTTACAAGGTCTTTAGTACGAGACTACTGGTTCCTCACCAAACTACAACTAAATTTCTCCTTCTTTTCTACCAACAAGACAGCTAGTCCTAAAAACCCTCCTTGTGTTACGATAGTTTGGTACTTGCAAAAATGAATAGTCTTTTCCCAAAAGTATGTAGAGCTTTCCAAAGCATGCTCACGCTTCTTCTGCCCTTTGGATGTCTTAAATCACAGCATGAGATTAAAATAAATTCTGGAGGCCAACATTTAATATGCGTTTATCAAACTTTGCCAAAGTTATAAAGCTTTTTCTTAGACCAAGGATCACGGCGTGAGCTCTGCAGTCTCACACACACACACTCATCTCACTTAAAGGTCATTTTCAGATATATATATATCTGCCAACCTAGCAGTTCAAAAATATGCAAATGTGAGTAGATCAATAGGTACTGCTCTGGCAGGAAGGTAACGGATGTGTCTACGGACCTCGGATGTGTCTACGGACAACACCGGCTCTTTGGCTTAGAAGAGGAAATGAACACCACACCCCAGAGTCGAACACGACTGGACTTCATGTCAGGGGAAAACCTATATATATATATATATATATATATATATATATATATATATATATGCATGCCTGTTTTGAGTGACATCATAACTCAAAATCCGCTGGAGGACTTGCCACCAAATTTGGCCACAAGTCTCCTACTAACCCAAGGAGTCACCATCACTCAAAAAAATTATTTTCTCATTTGGGAGTTGTAGTTCCTGGGATTTATAGTTCACCTACAATCAAAGAGCATTCTAAACTCCACCAACAATGGAATTGAACCAAACGTGGCACACAGAACTCCCATGACCAACAGAAAATACTGGAAGGGTTTGGTGAGCATTGACCTTGAGTTTTGAAGTTGTAGTTTACCTACATCCAAAGAGTGCTGTGAATTCAAACAATGATGGATCTGGACCAAACTTGGCACGATTATTCCATATGCCCAAATATGAACACAGATAGAGTTTGGGGAAATAGACCTTGACATTTGGGAGTTGTAGTTACTGGGATTTATAGTTCACCTACAATCAAAGAGCATTCTGAACACCCCCAACAATAGAATTGGGTCAAACCTCCCACACAGAATCCCCATGACCCACAGAAAATACTGTGTTTTCTGGTGGTCTTTGGTGACCCTTCTGACACCCCCTCGTGATCCTCCCAGGAGCCCTGACCCCCAGATTGAGAAATGCTGCCTGAAGTCCATCTGGTCTAACTCCCTTCACCAGGACAAGGAAACATAACCAAAGCCATCCTGACAAAGAGACATCGAGCCATAGATATAGATAGATATATATGATTCACACACACACATATATGTATATGACAGATATAGTATCATAGATTTGAATGGCACTCCTAAAGAAGGGGCCAGGAGGGTGCCTGAAGCCAGGAATTGTGGGAGTTGAAGTCCAAAACACCTGGAGGTCCGAAGTTTGGCCATGCCTGGTGTAGAGGCACCCGTAGTTTGGTAGCTTCAAGCAAACATTAACTAGTCATTGCATCCATGCTTCCTGCAAACAAAATCTCATTTGCTTCTGCCCAACCCATACCCTGCAGCCTGCTGCAAAATTGATATCTAATATTCTTGTATATTCCCATGTACTTTTCCTTCAATTTTCTCCTTAGGCAGTACACAATTTACTGCTGTCTTTGTAGCCGAGGAGATAAATGAACACCAATGTGATTTATGCACTGGGTATCAGGGACTTATTTGTTTGGGTTGTTTGAGCAGGGTGGGCACAAAATGGGCCGGGAAAACAAAATAGGAAAATTCCAGGAATAGAAGTGGGGTGAATTAGCCTCATAATACTTGTCCAAAATCTCTGGGTCTGGTGCAGTGGTTCTCAACTTTCCTAATGCCGTGACCCCTTCATACAGTTCCTCATGTTGTGGTGACCGCCAACCATAACGTTATTTTCGTTGCTATTTCATAACTGTAATTTTGCTACTGTTATGAATCATGGTGTAAATATCTGATATGCAGGATGTATTTTCATTCACCAGACCAAATTTGGCACAAATACCCAATATGCCCAAATCTGAATACTGGTGGGGTTGGGGGGGGGGGGTGTTGATTTTGTCATTTGGGAGTTGTAGTTGCTGGGATTTATAATTAACCTACAATCAAAGCGCATTCTGAACTCCAACAACGATGGAATTGAACCAGACTTGGCACACAGAACTCCCATGAACAACAGAAAATACTGGAAGGGTTTAGTAGGCATTGACCTTGAGCCTCCCATGGCATAGTGGGTTAAACCCTTGTGCTGGCAGGACTGGAGACTGACAGGTTGGAGGTTCGAATTTGAGGAAAGCATGGATGAGTTCCCTCTGTCAGCTCCAGCTCCCCATGCGGGGACATGAGAGAAGCCTCCCCCAAGGTTGGTGAAACATCGAAACATCTGGGCATCTGCTGGGCAACGTCCTTGCAGACAGCCAATCCTCTCACACCAGAAATGATTTGCTGTTTCTCAAGAAACTCCTGACATGAAAATATATATATATATATATATATATATATATATATATATATATATATAAATAAAAGTTGTGGACTCATCATTCAGTTGCGTAGGATTTCTACAGGTGTGGTCTGTTACCTGGTTGTGTTACAAGCAATACCTGCTGCAATTCCTGCTTCTATGCAATCATTAATTGTAAAATTATAACTCCCAGGATCTCGCAGCATTAAGCCATAGTAGTTCATGTGTCAAACTGCATTAATACTATAGTGTGGATGCACCCTCGGTCACCTCTTTGGACAATTTTGGATTTTTGGAGTATTCTGGATTTAGGAAGTCTGGATAAGTCTGGCCTATATTAGGAAGAGTGATTGTTCACAGAACTCTTTTGAGATTAGAATGTTCCAAGATGGTTCTTTTTAGAGCAAAATACTCCATGTTTTGTTGAAGGCTTTCATGGCCAGAGTCTTTGGGTTGCTGTAAGTTTTCCAGGCTGTATGGCTATGATCCGGAAGCATTGTCTCCTGACGTTTCACCTGCATCTAGGCCAGTGGTTCTCAACCTTAATAATGCCGTGACCTCTTAATATAGTCCCTCATGTTGTGGTGACCCCCAACAATAATATTGTTTTTATTGCTACTTCATAACAGTCATTTTACTACTGTTATAAATCATAATGTAAATATCTGATATGCAGGATGCATTTTCATTCACTGGACCAAACTGGGCACAAATACCCAATACACCCAAATGTGAATGCTAGTGGGGTTGGGGGAGGATTGATTTTATAATTTGGGAGTTGTCGTTGCTGGGATTTATAGTTCACTTATAATCAAAGAGCATTCTGAACTCCACCAGCGATGGATTTGAACCAAACTTGGCTCCCATGACTAATGAAAAACACTGGAAGGGTTTGATGGGCACTGACCTTGAGTTTGGGAATTGTTGTTCACCTATATCCAGAGAGCAGTGTGGACTCATGCGATGGTGGATCTGGACCAAACTTGGCACGAATACTCAATATGCCCAAATGTGAACACTGGTGGAGTCTGGGGAAAATAGATCTTGACATTTGGGACTTGTAGTTGCTGGGATTTATAGTTCATTACAATCAAAGAACATTCTGAACTCCACCAACGATAGAATTGGCTCAAACTTCCCACATGGAATCCCTATAACCATCAGAAAATACTGTGTTTTCTTATGGTCTTTGGCAACTTCTCCGACACCCCCTCGCGACCCCCTCAGGGGTCCCGACCCCCAGGTTGAGAAACACTGATCTAGGCCATTAAATGCTAACGAAGGTGGCCAATTGAAACGCTCACATCTACCTCAAGAAGACAAGAATTTTTTTTCTCCCATCCTGGACATTACATAGATATATAAATCCCATTTGACTATTTTCCAACAGACCTCACAATCTCTGAGGATGCCTGCCATAGATGTGGCTGAAAAGTCAGAAGAGAATGCTTCTGGAACATGGCTAATTGCTGCCTGGAGGATCCTTTGTTGGGAGGTGTTAGCTGGCCCCGATTGACCTCTCAACACCTCCCAACAAAGGATCCCCAGGCAGCAACCAGGCAGGCTTTAAAGCTGCAAGGCCATTCAATACTGGTGGCCATTTGCAACATTCACACTTGCCTCCAACAGACAAGAGTTCTTTCTCCCACCGTGGACATTCCACAGATATATAAACTCCATTTTCCTAATTTCCAACAGACCTCACAACCTTTGAGGATGCCTGCTGTTCTGAAACGGCTGTTCCAGGAGCTCCAATTTTGTGTTTTGCACTGAGTGTTTGTTCATAGTCCTAAGTTTCAGGGACTTTGCAGATAGGTGGCTTCCTTTGGCTGCATTCATAGGGCAAGCCACCTGTCAATTATAGTTAGGATCCCTGGTCCCGCCCCTCTCTGGATTTTTTGGAGGGAAGGGGCCATTTTTCAGTTAGTCTCAGCAAAGGAAGTCAATGCAGAGGATGTGTACAGACGTCCTCCTGTACAAAGGCTTCGTCCCTTAAGACTTCCTGGGGGAGAACAGTCTTAAGCCTCTAAAGATTCCCAAAGGTTCCAGGGAAACAGCCTTACAGCCCTGAGGAATTCCGGAGGGAATAGCAGCTCTAATCATCAAGATCTCCAGCCAAGTGACTACAGGCCTGCTGGTACGTCTGCTCGGTTCTGAGACGCAGTTCAGCTGGTAATAGATCCAAATCAGTCAGTTTTTAGGTTCACAGTAGCCTGGGAGGAGCTTAAAAGGGAGGATTTTCCTTTGAACAAAGTTATTGAAGATAGTGCCTGTTCCCTGTGGACAAGTTTGAGAGAACTGGTTTCTTTACCAAGCAAACTTTACAATTCCTGTTTGTTCATCAATAAAAGACTGTTATATTTAAGCTCAAGCCTCCTAAAGACTGTTTAATGAGGGAAATTTTCCTAAAGGCTCCTTTTTGGGCCCCCTGGCTTCCTGCTGGATTTACACCGCACATCCTCTCTTAAAGGCACTTCATTTCAGATCCAGCAGTGACAGAACACCTGCCATAGATGCAGGCAAAACATCAGGAGATAATGCTTCTGGGACATGGAAATGCAGCCCAAAAATACTCCATGTTTTATATTACTTCCTCCATGCCTTTCCGTTCTGTCCACTGAATTTAAATGCATTATAAAATGATGCTTTGGCGTGTTTCTGAAGCAAACCCATAGCGATTATGGAGGAACGCTAAGGATGGAGACCCGATCTCTTCCAAAATCCCTCTCCTCCAAACATAGGGACAGATGAGCCATTGATTTCCACAGAATATTCCATAGCCGCCTTGCCTGCCTTCCTTCCTTCCTTCCTTCCTTTTTATTTCCTGTTGGAGGATGTGGAACCCTTTTAATCACGCATTTATGAGCATCGCACCTTGCCTACTCTTCCTTTCACTCTGCTGCCTGCCACTTTCCTTCTGTTCCGGCCATCTCAACCCATAGTCCTCCCAGCCTCCCAGACAGTCTTATTTTGCTGGATTTGAGCAATTTATTGCTTCAACGCACTCAGGAGGCTGTGTTGGAAAATGCCCCCACTTCTATAATATGGTTTGTTTCAGCCTAGCTCAAAATAAAGTGGATTTAGAGGAGTGGGGAGTACTTGAAAAAAGCTTGACACGATTTACTCAAGCATCTAATTTCTTTCCCAAAGGATTCATTTTCAGAAGTGCTTCATTAATCCGAGTTGCTGTGAGTTTTCCGGGCTGTTTGGCCATGTTCTAGAAGCATTCTCTCCTGACGTTTCGCCTGCATCTATGGCAGGCATCCTCAGAGGTTGTGAGATCTGTTAGAAACTAGGAAAATTGGGTTTATATATCTGTGGAATAATGTCCAGGGTGGGAGAAAGTTTGAGGCAAGTTTGAATGTTGCAACTGGCCACCTTTGATTAGTATTGAATGGCTTTGCAGCTTCAAAGCCTGGCTAGTTGCTGCCTGACCACACCTGGAATATTGTGACCAATTCTGGGCACCACAATTCAAGAGAGATATTGACAAGCTGGAATGTGTCCAGAGGAGGGCGACTAAAATGATCAAGGGTCTGGAGAACAAGCCCTATGAGGAGCGGCTTAAGGAGCTGGGCATGTTTAGCCTGAAGAAGAGAAGACTGAGAGGAGATATGATAGCCATGAATAAATATGTGAGAGAAAGCCACAGGGAGGAGGGAGCAAGCTTGTTTTCTGCTTCCTTGGAGACTAGGACGCAAGGGAACAATGGCTTCAAACTACAAGAGAGGAGATTCCATCTGAACATAAGGAAGAACTTCCTGACTGTGAGAGCCGTTCAGCAGTGGAACTCTCTGCCCCGGAGTGTGATGGAGGCTCCTTCTTTGGAAGCTTTTAAACAGAGGCTGGATGGCCATCTGTCAGGGGTGATTTGAATGCAATATTCCTGCTTCTTGGCAGAATGGGGTTGGACTGGATGGCCCAGGAGGTCTCTTCCAACTCTTTAATTCTATGATTCTATGATTCTATGGGGATCTGTCAGGCCATTATATGCTAATCAAGGTGGTCAGTTGAAACATTCACACCTAGCTCCAGCAGAGAAGAGCTCTTTGTCTCACCCTGGTCATTCCACAGATATATAAACCCATTTTCCTAGTTCCAACAGACCTCACTACCTCTGAGGATGCTTGCCATAGATGCAGGCGAAACGTCAGGAGAGAATGCCTCTAGACCATGGCCATATAGCCCGAAAAAACCTACAACAACCCAGTGCCTGGGGATCCTTTGTTGGGAGGTATTACCTATCCCTGTCTACCTCAGAACCAGATTGCCACTTCTTCTATCCTGGCAAGCGTTTTATAAAATGGATTACAAGGACACAGGGAACCTACGTATTCTACTCTGCATGTGTTTCAGAGCATGTGACTCTTTGCTGAGGAATGAACAGAAAAATGTTGAATTCTCTGTCTGCCTTAGACATGCCTGTCAGCTCTTAATACTCAGTGGAAAACACTCTCCGCAGCTCTTGGAATGCATTCAGGCTCTTCATCTGGAACAGCAGGAGTTCACTTTGGCAAGATCTCCAGCTATTAAAGCACCTTTAGAGGAAGTAAATGCAAAAACATCAAAGTGTGTTGGAGTAGTTGATCATCCAAGATGCATGTGTATTGCAGAATTAATGCAGTTTGGCCGTACTTCAACTGTCATGGCTCAATAATATGGTATTTTGGGATCTGTAGTTTGGTGGGGCACCAGTACTCTGATGAAGAAGGCAAACAACTTTGTTAAAGCAGTGGGTTAAAGCGCTGAGCTGCTGAACTTGCTGACCAAAAGGTCACAGATTCGAATGCGGGAAACAGGGTGAGCTCCCGCTGTTAGCCCCAGCTTCTGCCAACCTAGCAGTTTGAAAACAAGCAAATATGAGTAGGTCAATAGGTACCACTCTGGTGGGAAGGTAGCAGCACTGCTGGCCACATGAGTTTGGAGGTGTCTCTGGACAACACCAGCTATTTGGCTTAGAACTGGAGATGAGCACCAACCCCCAGAATCAGACATGACTGGACTTAATGTCAGGGGAAAACATTTACCTTTACCTTTTAAAGAACAACACCTATGAGGGAGTGTTGTGTGGTTTCTGCGCTGTATGGCCATATTCTAGCAGCATTTGTTCCTGATGTTTACCATGCATCTATGACTGGCATTCTCAGAGGATCTGGTGGTAGTAAAGCAAGTAGCGTACATATACTTGTGGAATGTCCAGGGTCCAACAATATCTATTAAGTTAATAGATATTAACCATGGGTGAAGGGTGCAATTAGCAAGCCTGACCTGCAAGTATTTGAGTGGGATCCATCCATTAGCATGTCACTAACTATGAAGGTTGCATAGTCAATAATGAGGGCATCTGCCTGGAAGTAGCCAGGCCTTTGTTCCCTTGGAGCCTTTATTGCCTGGAGGCATTCTTTGTCTGGATGGTGTAGGTTTGTTCTTAAGTAAGGATAGGATAGGTATGTTTTTGAAGCATAACTTCAGCCATATATATGTATATATTAGCTTTGGATAATATGCAAGTGCAACATTTTTCTGAATTTTTTTTTGGTCATGTCAGGAGCGACTTGAGAAACTGCAAGTCGCTTCTGGTATGAGAGAATTGGCCGTCTGCAAGGACGTTGCCCAGGAGATGCCTGGATGAATCGATGTTTTTATCATCCTTGTGGGAGGCTTCTCTCATGTCCCCGCATGAGGAGCTGGAGCTGATAGAGGGAGCTCATCCGCCTCTCCCTGGATTCGAACCTGCGACCTGTTGGTCTTCAGTCCTGCCGGCACAGGGGTTTAACCCACTGCACCACCATTTTTCTGAATGGAGAGTGTGTTTGAGGACCAGGACATCCGTAGGGAGACCAAGGGGCTTGTTTATAAAGCCATTGTCCTCCCAACCCTGCTATATGACTGCAAAACGTGGACTGTCTACAGACGTCACACTCAATTCCTGGAACGATTCCATCAACATTGCCTCCGAAAAGTCCTGCAAATCTCTTGGGAAGACAGGCAAACAAATGTCAGTGTGCTGGAAGAAGCAAAGACCACCAGCATTGAAGCAATGCTCCAACGCCATCAACTCTACTGGACTGAAGACCACATTGTCCAGATGCCCAATCACCATCTCCCAAAGCAGTTACTATGCTCCCAACTTATGAACAGAGAACAGAATGTTGTTGGACAGAAAAAGAGATTTAAAGTTGGGCTTAAAGCCAACCTTAAAAACTGTGCCATAGACATCGAGAACTGGAAAGCCCTGACCCTTGAGCGCTCTAACTGGATGTCAGCTGTGACCAGTAGTGCTGCAGAATTCGAAGAGGTGCAAATGGAGTGCAAAAGAGAGAAACATGCCAAGAGGAAGAAGGTGTGTCAAGTCAACCCTGACCGGGACCGCCTTCCACCTGGAAACCGATGTCTTCACTGTGGGAGAACATGTGGATCAAGATTAGGGCTCCACAGCCAACTACAGACCCACCACCAAGACACCACATCTGGAAGACCATCATCCTCAAGCTACGGGGGATCACCTAAGTAAGAAAGTAAGCTTTGGATAGCATAGGAAATGTTGAATACCTCTGTCACCTTTGTTTTGCTGTCTGAGCCCCTGTTCAGAAAATTTCACCGCACTTTCTGCCCGTGTGATCATTGGATTTTGGAAAATTAGGCTTGTTGTGGAAACAAGAACTGGTGATAAAGCTTCAGTGGAGACACTTATTCCCTATGATAATAACTCTTCCAGGAGTGCATTTCCCTTCCAAGGGGTAGACTTCTCCCACTTCCTGTAGTCTCAACTTTATTGGCAACTGTGAGTTGTTTGTGAACTCAAGGACTGAAATGAAAAATGAAATGCAAAGATATAGAATGGGAGACACATGGCTCGAGAGCAGTACATGTGAAAAAGATCTTGGAGTCTTCATGGACAACAAGTTAAACATGAGCCAACAATGTGATGCGGCGACAAAAAAAGCCAATGGGATTTTGGCCCTTCAGCAATAGGAGTCTAGTGTCTAGATCCAGGGAAGTCATGCTCCCCATGCTCTATTCTTCCTTGGTTAGATCACACCTGGAATCACACTGTGTCCAATTCTGGGCACCACAATTGAAGGGAGATGTTGACTCTAAGCTGGAATGTGTCCAGAGGAGGGCGACTAAAATAATCAAGGGTCTGGAGAACAAGCCCTGTGAGGAGAGGCTTAAAAATCTGGGCATGTTTAGCCTACAGAAGAGAAGGCTGAGAGGAGACATGATAGCCATGTATAAATATGTGAGAGGAAGTCACAGGGAGGAGGAGGGAGCAAGCTTGTTTTCTGCTCCCCTGGAGACTAGGATGTGGAACAATGGCTTCAAACTACAAGAAAGGAGATTCCATCTGAACACGAGGAAGAACTTCCTGACTGTGAGAGCCGTTCAGCAGTGGAACTCTCTGCCCCGGAGTGTGGTGGAGGTTCCTTCTTTGGAGGCTTTTAAAGACAGGCTGGATGGCCATCTGTCGGGGATGCTTTGAATGGGATTTTCCTGCTTCTTGGCAGAATGGGGTTAGACTGGATGGCCCACGAGGTCTCTTCCAACTCTGCGATTCTATGATTTCTCTTCCGAGGGGTAGATTTCTCCCACTTCCTGTAGCCTCAACCCTATTGGCAACTATGAGTTGTTTGTAACTGAAGGACTGCCTATACAGTAGAGTCTCACTTATCCAACAAAAAAGGGGCAGCAGAACATTGGATAAGTGAACATTTTGGATAATAAGGAGGGATTAAGGAAAAGCCTACTAAACGTCAAATTATGTTTATGATTTTACAAGTTAAGCACCAAAACATCATGTTTTACAACAAATCAACAGAAAAAGAGGTTCAATACATGGTAACATTATGTAGTAATTACTGTATTTATGAATTTAGCACCAAAACATCGCAATGTATTGAAATAGCTGTAGATCCGGGCAGGAGGCAGACTGCGTTGGATAATACAGAACGTTGGATGAGTGAAGGTTGGATAAGCGAGACTCTACTGGGCTGCACTCTCAAACTTCAGCTGCCTTGAAACTGCATTAAATGGTCAATGTAGATGTGCTTTCGGTGGCCTTGGTTGGCCAGTCAGCACACAAATGCCTTTTCTTCTCTGTTCAGGCTTTGAAAGTGACCTCTTTCACCGCAGATCAGTATGCGAAAGCAATCCCTCAGAATGAGAGCACCATCCATGCGTGGAAGAGTCTATTTCCCCGTCAAATGCTTCTCCCCTGCTGTTTGACTGCCAGCCTGATGGGACGGTGACTGTCGTAAACAGTCCTTGATCGGTTGACATTCCTTTTTGTTTTATTTGCACTGTGGATTTTGACAGCCCTTTTGTATTATTTGCGCTATGGATTTGTGCACGATCCACTGTTGTTGCCTTTTACCATTTCTTCAAAAATTCAATGTAGAAGCTTCGTATGTATTGCTGCACAACAGAGCAAGGGTTTCTCATTTCCCCCATGAACTCCATTTCCTTTGGCCTAATTCTTGGCTGCTGGGGGTGAGTATTGATTCAAAATACGTCCAGGTCAGTCCACAATCCTGCAATCCCGAGCCGCGGCCAATATTTGCTTTCCTATTGTCGCGGTTTAATGATCAGGTGTCAAAGAACTGATGGGACTACGGAAATAGAATAAACGGTGAAAGAAAACACAGGAAGATTGGTTTAATGATTTCCAGGATTTACACAGGATTGAGAATTCAGATCTCTTTTTCTTCTTCTTCAAAGAATAATAGAGAAGTTATGGGGGTTCATGTTCTAAGCCTAGTGTTGGCTGAAGGCAGGTTGCAAATGCACTCCACCATGTCAGACTACACAGAGAAGCCATTGAAATCCACAAGAAGCATGTGGACAACTTCAACAGAAAGAAGGAAACCATGAAAATGAATAAAATCTGGCTTTGTTGTTGGTCATTCGTTCAGTCGTTGCCAACTCTTTGTGACTTCATGGACAAATCCACGCCGGCTGTCACCCCTCCCCCCCCCAACCCGGCTCCTTCAAGGTCAATCCAATCACTTCAAGGACACCATCCATCCATCTTGCCCTTTGTCGGCCCCTCTTCCTTTTTCCTTCCTTTTCCCCCAGCATCATTGTCTTCTCTAAGCTTTCCTTGCTTCTCATGATGTGGCCAAAGTACTTTATCTTGGCCTCTACTATTGTTCCCTCCAATGAGCAATCAGGATTTATTTCTTGAAGTATGGACTGGTTGGATCTTCTCGCTGTCCAAGGCACTCTCAGAACTTTCCTCCAGCACCACAGTTCAAAAACGTCTATCTTCCTTTGCTCAGCCTTCTCTATGGTCCAGCTCTCACATCCATAGGTGACTATGGGAAATACCATTGCTTTAACTATGTAGACCTTCATTGCCAGTGTGATGTCTCTACTCTTTACTATTTTATCAAGACTGGACATTGCTCTCCTCCCAAGAAGTAAGTGTCTCCTGATTTCCTGGCTGCAGTCTGCGTCTGCAGTAATCTTTGCACCTAGAAATACAAAGTCTGCTATGGCCTCCACGTTTTCTCCCTCTATTTCCTAGCTGTCAATCATTCTTGGTGCCATAATCTTGGGGGTTTTTTTTATGCTTAACTGCAACCCAGTTTTTGCGCTTTCTTCTTTCACCTTGATTAGAAGGCTCCTCAGCTCCTCCTCGCTTTTGACCATCAAAGTGGTGGCATCTTCATATCTAAGGTTGTTAATGTTTCTTCCAGCAATTTTCACCCCAGCCTTGCATTCCTCAAGCCCCGCACATCCTCGCATGATGTGTTCTGCATACAAGTTGAATAGGTTGGGTGAGAGGATACAACCCTGCCGTACGCCTTTCCCAATCTTGAACCAGTCTGTTGTTCCAGCTGAGGAGCCTTCTAACCAAGGTGAAAGAAGAAAGCGCAAAAGCTGGTTTTCAGTTAAACATAAAAAAAGAAAAACCCAAAATGATGGCGACCAGACTGATTGATAACTGGCAAATAGAGGGAGAAAACGTGAAGGCAATGACAGACTTTGTATTTCTCGGTGCAAAGATGACTGCAGACGCAGACTGCAGCCAGGAAATCAGAAGATGTTTCCTTCTTGGGAGGAGAGCAATGACCAATCTTGATAAAATAGCGAAGAGTAGAGATATCACACTGGCAACGAAGGCTCCCATAGTTAAAGCAATGGTATTCCCTGTAGTAACCTAGGGATGTGAGAGCTGGACCATAAGGAAGGCTGAGCAAAGGAAGATAGATGCTTCTGAATTGTGGTGCTGGAGGAAAATTCTGAGAGTGACTTGGATCGCAAGAAGATACTTAAGGAAATAAATAAAGCCCAACTTCTCATTGGAGGGAAGAATAGTGGAGGAAAAGATGAAGTCCTTGGCCACATCATGAGAAGTAAGGAAAGGTTAGAGAAGACAATGATGCTGGGGAAAATGGAAGGAAAAAGGAAGAGGGGCTAACCAAGGGCAAGGTGGGTGGATGGTATCCTTGAAGTGACTGACTTGACTCTGAAGGAACTGGGAGTGGTGATGGCTGACAGGGAGCTCTGCGTGAGCTGGTCCATGAGGTCACAAAGAGTTGGAAGCAACCGAATGAATAAACAACAACAACAATTCTCATGTTTCTCATGTTTCCTTAAGCAGCTGAGGGGGGAAAGGAAGGGACCTGGGGCTGTTAGGAATTGTGAGAGCTGAAGTCCAAAACACATGGAAGGCCAAAATTTGCCCATGCCTGCTTTTTAACTGTCCCAGGTTGTATCTACAATGCAAAGTTACAGCACTTTGACCCCACATTAACTGCCACGGCTCAGTGAGCTACGTAATTTGAAGAACCATTGACCCCTTTCTCAAGATTTCATAGGATGGAGCAGTTAAAGTGATGTTAAACTGCTATAATTCTGTAGTGTGCATGGCCTCATTGTTTATCCATTTGCATTTTAGCAAAGTGCAGTAAGTTTCATCCTTGATTTATCAATTGGTCAACGCAAATTCCATAACTTTGGCTCCTCTGCCTGTCCTTGACTTATACATGAGGTCAGCTTATATATTTTGCAACATCTTATGTATTTGGTCCCATAATTTTTTGGCTATTCCACAAGTGATTTTTTAAAAATGGTCCCACCTGTCTGTCACTCACATGTCAAGATTTATAATAAGATCGGATTATTTTGTTCCTTTCTTCCTGGAATAATAAAAAAAACACATAAACATTGACTTTATTTTGATAGAGGAGAAGGCTGGGAATGTTGCAAAAATGACCTGTACCAAAACACAGCTGAATATACATTCCTTGAGGCTGCCTGGTTTGGCTTTGTAGAGTTATTTCAAGATCTGCTTGTGTGATAGCAGCACACATTTAAGCCCCACTTGTTGTGTTTGTTTCCTTATGGCTGGAAAATTGTCACCTGGCTGTTGCAATGCCATATTTTGTGGCATCTTTGAGGGGAAAATGGAGTAGCAATAGCAAGGAGAATGGCAAACCATTTGTAATAGCCTTTTCTTCCAAAGAGTGCTGATGGCTCACCAAAGTACAGCTCCAATATCTCCATTGCATTCAGCCATGGCGATTACAGTGGTGTCAAACTGCAATAATCCTACAGAGTAGACCAGTGGTTCCCAACCTTCCTAATGCCATAACCCCTTAATACAGTTCCTCGTGTTGTGGTGACCCCCAACCACAACATTATTTCTGTTGCTACTTCATAACTGTAATTTTGCTACTGTTATTAATCATAATGTAAATATCTGATATGCAGGATGTATTTTCATTAGCAGAACCAAATTTGGCACAAAAACCCAATATGCCCAAATTTGAATACTGGTGGCCTTGGAAGGGGATTGATTTTGTCATTTGGGAGTTGTAGTTGCTGGAATTTATAGTTCACCTACAATCAAAGAGCATTCTGAATTCCACCAATGATGGAATTGAACCAAACTTGGCACACAGTTCTCCCATGACCAACAGAAAACACTAGAAGGGTTTGACCTTGAGTTTTGGAGTTGTAGTTCACCTATATCCAGAGAGAACTGTGGACTCAAACAATGATGAATCTGGAGCAAACTTGGCACAAATATTCAATATGCCAAAAATGTGTACTGTGATGGAGTTTGGAGAAAATAGAGCTTGACATTTGGGAGTTGTAGTTACTGGGATTTATAGTTTGCCTACAATCAAAGAGCATTCTGAACTCGCCCGTAAGGGCTGAGAATGGCGGTTAATAAGTGCATCAAATAAATAAATAAACTCCACCAACGATGGAATTGAACCAAACTTGGCACACAGAACTTTCATGATGAACAGAACATACTGGAAGGGTTTGGGTCCATTGACCTTGAGTTTTGGAGGGTTTTTTTGTTTTGTTTTTTGGGGGGGGGGGTTTGTTGTGTCAGGAGCGACTTGAGAAACTGCGAGTCGCTTCTGGTGTGAGAGATTTGGCCGTCTGCAAGGACGTTGCCCAGGGGACGCCTGGATGATTTGATGTTTTTATCATCCTTGTGGGAGGCTTCTCTCATGTCCCTGCATGAGGAGCTGGAGCTGATAGAGGGAGCTCATCCACCTCTCCCTTGATTTGAACCTGCGACCCGTCGGTCTCCAGTCCTGCTGGCACAGGGGTTTAACCCACTGCGCCACCGGGGGCTCCTAGTTTTGGAGTTGTAGTTCACTTACATCCAGAGGGCACTGTGGACTCAAACAATGTTGAATCTGGACCAAACCTGGCATGAATACTCAATATGCTCAAATGTGAACACTGTTGGAGTTTGGAGAAAATAGAACTTGACATTTGGGAGTTGTAGTTTAACCCACTGCGCCACCGGGGGCTCCTAGTTTTGGAGTTGTAGTTCACTTACATCCAGAGGGCACTGTGGACTCAAACAATGTTGAATCTGGACCAAACCTGGCATGAATACTCAATACGCTCAAATGTGAACACTGCTGGAGTTTGGAGAAAATAGAACTTGACATTTGGGAGTTGTAGTTGCTGGGATATGTAGTTCACCTACAATCGAACATTCTGAACCCCAGCAACGATAGAATTGGGTCAAGCTTCACAGAGAACCCCATGACCAACACAAAATACTGTGTTTTCTGATGGTCTTTGGTGACCCCTCTGACACCCCCCGGGTTGAGAAACGCTGGTATTGATGGATCCAATGTCATGTGGTAAGCCACCACTGGAGTCGCTTCTCCTTTGGTGCAATTGCAACTTAACCCCCTCATGCGACAAGGCAGCAGCAGCAGCTCCAAAGGAACGTGTTCCAGACTGAACATAATTAAGCCTACGCTCAGATGGAGCAAAACAAGAAAGAGCCACAAGCTGATGTTTAGGGAGAGGAAAGCTGTCATTTCTAGGTCAATTGATAGGGATCATAAAGAGCCTGCAAAACTGGATAAGTCTATCAGGCTCCAGTACGGCACAGCAGACGATAAATCAGATCATTCAAAAGGATTTTAGAGGGTTAGCCATTTTGGTCCATCTTGCCATATGTAAGCTACCTTTCAAACAGCATGTAAGCCAATTTTGTGGAAAGCAACCTCAGTCATGACATATGATACATCTAGACTGTAGAATTAACGTAGTTTGACACCACTTTCACTGCCATGACTCTCTGTGATGGGATTTGAGGAGTTGTAGTTTGATAAGGAGGAAGGAAGAGTCCTGGTTTTGCTCACTGACAAATGAGTTGGAAGCTCACGGAATATTTGAATTGCTTTACCTATAAATGTATTGTGTGGTGATTCATCTCTCCGACCTTACAACAGGTATGGGCAAACCCAGGCCTGGGGGTGGATGCAGCCCCTTGAGCTCTTTTCTCAGGAGTCTTTTCTCTCTTACCATCCTATCCTTCCTTCCTTCTCTCTTTCTTTCCTCCTTCCCTCCTTCTTTCTCCTTCCCTTCCACCATTTTGTCTTCCCTCCCTCCCTCCCTTCCCTTTTGTCTTTTCTTCCTTCCCTCTTTGTGACCCTTCTCCCTCTTTCTCCCTCACTCCATTCGGTTTCACTCTTTTGTCCTTCCATCCTTCTCTCATTCTTTCCTCCTGCCCTTCCTTCCATCCTTCCCTTTCACCCTTTTGTCCTTTCCCCCCTTTTGTATTTCCTTCCTTCTCTTTCCTTCCTCCTAACTTCCCTTCCTTCACTCTTTCTTCTTCCATCCTTCCCTTCCACCCTTTTGTCCTTCCTTCTCTCTTTTCTCCCTCTCTCCCTCTTTGTCCTTCCTTCCCTTTTGTCCTTCCTTCCTTCCTTTCTTTCTCCCTCCTTCCCTCGCTCCCTCTATCTCCTTCCATTTTTCCCTTCCTCCCTTTTGTCCTTCCTTCCTTCTCTCTTTCCTTCCTTCTACCCTTCCTTCCATGCTTCCCTTCCTTTCTTTCTTTCTTCCTTTCCTCTTTCCTCTCTTTCCCTATCTCCCTCTTTCTCCATCCATCCTTCTCTTCCTCCCTTTCATCCTTCCTTCCTCTTTCCTCCCTCCTTCCCTCTCTCCCTCTTTCTCCTTCCATCCTTCCCTTCCCTCTTTCCTCTCTCCTTCCCTCTCCCCCTCTTTCTCCTATCCTTCCCTTCCTCCCTTTCATCCTTCCTTCCCTCTCCCCCCCTTTCTCCCATCCTTCCCTTCCTCCCTTTCATCCTTCCTTTCCTCTCCCCCTCTTTCTCCTTCCATCCTTCCCTCTTTCCTCCCTCCTTCCCTCTCTCCCTCTTTCTCCTTCCATCCTTCCCTTCCTCCCTTTCATCCTTCCTTCCCTCTTCCCTCTCTCCTTCCCTCTTTCTCCTTCTTTCTCCTTCCATCCTGCCCTTCCTCCCTTTCATCCTTCCTTCCCTCTTTCCTCCCTCCTTCCATCTCTCCCTCTTTCTCCTTCCATCCTACCCTTCCTCCCTTTCATCCTTCCTTCCCTCTTTCCTCCCTCCTTCCATCTCTCCCTCTTTCTCCTTCCATCCTTCCCTTCCTCCCTTTCATCCTTCCTTCCCTCTTCCCTCTCTCCTTCCCTCTTTCTCCTTCTTT
Organism: Anolis sagrei; assembly: GCF_037176765.1. Lineage (NCBI taxonomy): Eukaryota > Metazoa > Chordata > Lepidosauria > Squamata > Anolidae > Anolis > Anolis sagrei. The sequence goes on along the minus strand of NC_090026.1, from coordinate 125,381,774 downwards.
CTCCTTCCATCCTGCCCTTCCTCCCTTTCATCCTTCCTTCCCTCTTTTCTCTCTCCTTCCCTCTTTCTCCTTCCATCCTTCCCTCCCTCCCTTCTCTCTTTCCTTCCTCTTTTCCTTGCTTCCTTCCATCACTGGGCAGCCACTCCTCCAAGCAGGGAGTGCTAGCATGTGGCCCCCAAGTTAGAAAGTTTGCCCTTGCCTGCCTTACAACATACTTTATACGGTGGTCAACTTTTTAAAAAGCTTCTAGATTTTTGGAGGCTTTTGTTATCTGAACTGGAGTTTGTCTATACATTGACTTTGGACTCCGTTTGCCACAACTGAAATAAGCTGAGGGCAAAGAAGTGAAGCGGGAAGAGAAACTCAGGCATTTAAAAAGCATTGAAAAAATGGGATGGCATAGGATTAAGCTGGGATTTTCCCTACCAAAATTGGGAAAGTTGAAGGGTAAGTCACCATAACTCAAGCCATTTCACTGTGCTATATAGCCATCCCCCCAGAAGTAAGTGAAAGATAATCTGCAAAACATTTTGCTACAGGGAAATGTGTTTGCTAGCATCACAGAACTGGAAGAGACCCCAAGGGCCATCCAATCCAACCCCCTTCTGGCTAAAACTCATTGCTTCCTATAGGGCAGGGGTTCTCAACCTGTGAGTCCCCAGATATTTTGGCCTTCAACTTCCGAAAATGCTAACAGCTGATAAACTGGCTGGGATTTCAGGGAGTTGTAGGCCAAAACACCTGGGGACCCACAGGTTGAGAACTGTGGCATAATGTAAAATAATCCACGTGTAGTTCGCGTTTTATCAGCCCACACACTGCCTTGCCAGAGAAAGAAAATATGCCACGCAGGTGAACAGTAAAGAACAAGCAGTTTACTCTTCTTAGTTCAGAACAACATATGTACAATATGATCAGTTGCACCAACTCACATACTATCCTTTTATGAGAGATTTAAAATGGTCCTTTCTGTATCCATATGAGTAATCCCTTTTCAGCAGCCAAGAAGCAAATCAGTTTGTCTCTCTCTGCTTCTCTCTTCATCTCTCTCTGCACGTACGTAGCTCAAGCCTGAACAAAAATGTAACAGTATCCAAAAGTCCCAGGCTCAGCCTGCTCCCTGGGCATTGCCCGACCAATCAGCTTCATGCATCTTATTTTATAGTTGACATACACACACACGCAAACTGATTCCTTGCATGCTCCAACAAACACTACTGCCATAGAGGAACCTTTGTGGAAAGCAATTTGATTTTTCATTTTCCTCATCAACAATGTTTTCTATCCCAGTGGGTATATTTATCTTCCAAAGGATGTGATTTGCTTTTGACCAGTCTGAGGTTGACCCTGCGTGGCTTTCTGATCAGCCCAAGCTTGAAGGCGCTATGATTTGTAGTTTACTTTTGATTAGGTTGTTATTAGTCCAGCATAACTTTGGAGCTGGACAGACCTTAGAGCAGCGTTTCTCAACCTGGGGTTCAGGACCCCTAGGGGGGTCACGAGGGGATGTCAGAGGGGTCACCAAAGACCATTAGAAAACACAGTATTTTCTGTTAGTCATGGGGGTTCTCTGTGGGAAGTTTGGCCAAATACTATCATTGGTGGGATTCAGAATGCTCTTTGATTATAGGTGAGCTATAAATCCCAGCAAATATAATTCCCAAATGTCAAGGTCTATTTTCCCCAAACTCCACCAGTGTCCACATTTGGAGATATTGAGTATTCATGCCAAGATTCATCATCATTTGAGTCCACAGTGCTCTCTGGATGTAGGTGAACTACAACTCCAAAACTCAAGGCCACTACCAACCCAACCCTTCCAGTACTTTTTGTTGTTTATGGGTGTTCTGTTTGCCAAGTTTGGTTCAATTCCATCATTGGTGGAGTTCGTAATGCTCTTTGATTGTAGGTGAACTATAAATCCCAGCAACTACAACTCCCAAATGACAAAATCAATCCCCCTCCCCACCCCACCAGTATTCAAATTTGGGTGTATCTCGCATGTCTGCCAAATTTGGTCCAGTAGTGTCAGGAGTGACATGAGAAACTGCAAGTCGCTTCTGGTGTGAGAGAATTGGCCATCTGCAAGGACATCCAGTGAATGAACATACATTCTACAAATCAGATATTTAGATGACGATTCATAACAGAAGCAAAATTACAGTTATGAAGTAGCAACGAAAATAATGTTATGGTTGGGGGTCGCCACAACATGAGGAAATGTATTAAGGGGTCGCGGCATTAGGAAGGTTGAGAACCACTGCCTTAGAGGCATTATCCAACCTATTTTGGCATGGAAATTCAGCACCTTGGATAACTCATTCACACCCCACTGACATGAAAGTTAGTAGCTGGCATTGTAGGGGAGGAAAGGGGGTGTAAAGTTTATCTGGATTCCTTTTGTGGGAGCAAAATTTGAACCAGAGAGGAGTGCAGAGATTTTGACTCCTTTGTGAATACTTTCCAGGTGTCACTGCATGGAGGATTTGCCTGTTGTTTCAGTTGCTGCTTGTTTTCTTTTATAGTCTCCAATTTGGTCCAATTTCCTGGCATTTTGGCTACAATATTGTGGTATGTTCTGGTATGGGGAGAGGTGTCACCACCCCTAGGGATGCTACTGGTTGGAACTGGAGTGAGCAGATAATACCTGGATCCTAAATCTGTAAAAGTCGGCACCAGCCCTTGCTTTTCGCTGTGCTCAGAAGCAGGCTAGTCATCACTAATTTAGCGAGGGATATGAGAAATGGGGGCGCATTATAAATAATGAAACTTTGAAGCGCGGCAGCTCTATTTTTGCACTGGAATCATTAAGCCGTTCCACTCTCCTGCTCAGAGATCAAACTGCATAGATCTCCAAACAGAGCCGGCTGTCTAAACTCCCACAACTTCAAGGCTGTTTTCCTTCTCTCCAGCTAAACTGGTGGCTGGGAGAATGTCTGGAGAATCTCTTTGGTGGGTCTATGTGAGTTTGTTATCTAGCAACATGGAGAATGCACAGACACCCATATATATATTCTTCTGTACTGGAAAATGTTGTCTTATGGTGCAGTTGTGTTCCTGGGTTCATACTGAGATTGATAAAAGTGCAGGGAGTCTGCTCCAGGGGTCATCCCTAGGGGTGGTGACACCTCTCTCCATACCAGAACATACTACAATATTGTAGCCAAAATTGTGTGTTTTAATGGGGCTGACATAGAATTATACTGTCCTACAGTTGGATGGGTCCCTAAGGGTCATCCAGTCTAACCCTATGCCATGCATGGATTATGTTAGGGCATGTAAAATCAGTTGGTGAGTGTGTTAACTGAAAACGCAAAGCACAAAGTTGATTGGTTGGGCCACGTCTAAGAAGCTAGCTGAGCCTGGGACTTTTGGCAACAGTTACATATTCAGGCTTTAGCTGTGCAGGAACTTGCAGAAAGCAAGAGATGGATTTTGCTACATGATCTGCTGGACGTTCTCCCATATGGACACCTAAATATTTATTTATTACATTTATAGCCTGCCTTTCTCAACCATAAAACGACTCAAGGTGGGTTACAGATTGGCACAATTCGATGCCATGCATTCATAAAAGTGCGATTAAAAACAGTCAACATAACAATATAAAAACAATTAAAACATGTAGTCACTGATGTCATCGTGTTAAAATTGCTTTCCAGTAACATCATCAAAATGAAGTTAACATAGACAAATGCAAGATACTCCACTTTGGCAGAAAAAATGAAATGCAAAGATACAAAATGGGGGACAATGCCTGGCTCGAGAGCAGTACGTGTGAAAAAGATCTTGGAGTCCTCGTGGACAACAAGTTAAAAATGAACCAACAATGTGATGTGGCGGCAAAAAAAGCCAATGGGATTTTGGCCTGCATCAATAGGAGCATAGTGTCCAGATCTAAGGAAGTCATGCTACCCCTCTATTCCGCTTTGGTTAGACCACATCTGGAATATTGTGTCCAATTCTGGGCACCACAATTCAAGAGAGATATTGACAAGCTGGAATGTGTCCAGAGGAGGGTGACTAAAATGATCAAGGGTCTGGAGAACAAGCCCTATGAGGAGCGGCTTAGGGAACTGGGCATGTTTAGCCTGAAGAAGAGAAGGCTGAGAGGAGGTATGATAGCCATGTATAAATATGTGAGAGGAAGCCACAGGGAGGAGGGAGCAAGCTTGTTTTCTGCTTCCCTGGAGACTAGGACGCGGAACAATGGCTTCAAACTACAAGAGAGGAGATTCCATCTGAACATTAGGAAGAACTTCCTGACTGTGAGAGCCGTTCAGCAGTGGAACTCTCTGCCCCGAAGTGTGGTGGAGGCTCCTTCTTTGGAAGCTTTTAAGCAGAGGCTGGATGGCCATTTGTCAGGGGTGATTTGAATGCAATATTCCTGCTTCTTGGCAGGGGGTTGGACTGGATGGCCCATGAAGTCTCTTCCAACTCTTTGATTCTATGATTCTATGATTCTATTATTCTATCTGGCCATTTCATGTTCATCATTCATAGTTTCGTATTATCTATTCCGCTGCATTCTCAAAAGCTTGCTGGCAACATGTGAACTACGCATGATTTTCATCTCATCACAGAAGACACCATCAAAGCGCTCCCAACAGATGGACAACCAGCCTCTGTTACAAAACCTTCAGAGAAGGATCCACCGGATTCCTATGCAGCATTTTCCACCACTGAACAACTGCGGAGAGCTTTACATTGAAGGAAAGAGAAGACAAATGTTGTTGTTATGGGCTGTCAAGCTGGTTTGAGAGAACACCAAAAATCCTGTTATTAACAGCAGCTCTCTTTATTAAGTTAATCCATCTGTGACAGTCTTTCCCTGCTCAAAAATAACTCAAGAGAAAATAACTCGGTCATTCTGGCATGGCCTTCCACCAGTCATGGATGGGCAACATTTCATAGCCAGCATCAGATTGCAGAAGGGCAGGTCCCTGGTGAAATAAATGGAGCTTATTTTGTGGCCATGTTGGCTGAGGAATTCCGGGATTTCTTGCCCTCAAAATTGACTATTCTAACTTTTTGTTTTGTTTTAAAAGGACTGTTAATTAAGAAGAAGCAAATGGACAACTTTCCCATCCAAAAAAGTCTTGTCCCAGATTGTCGGAAAAGGGCGCGATACTACCCAGTCCCCTTCTGAGCTAGAGTAATAGAAACCTAGAATGGGGAGAGACCCCAAGGGTCATCCAACCCAATTCTGCAATGCAGGAAGACACAATCCAAGGTCTCTTGACAGATGGCCATCCAGTCTCTGTTGAAAAGGCAGCAGCATATTCCATTGTTGAACAGCTCTTCCCACCAGGACGTTCTTCGTAATGTTTAGGTGGACTCTCTTTTCTTGTAGTTTGCATCCATTGCTTTGTGTCCTAGTCTCTGGAGAAATAGAAAATGAGCTGGCTCCTTTTTTTCAATATGATGTCCTCCCAGGTCTTTAAATATGGCCCTCTTGTTCCTTCCCTTCTCCAGGCTAAATGTTCCCAAATCCTTAAGCTAAGATATATGCTCTCCACTAGACCTTGTTTATTTATTTAGAGTTTTTATACCCCGGTCTTCTCAACCTCCGGGGAGGGACTCAGGCTGGCTGCAAGGAATCAATGTGTGTGTTTGTGTGTGTGTCAACTGTAAAATAAGATGCATGAAGCTGATTGCTCAGGCTATGCCTAAGGAGCAGGCTGAGCCTGGGACTTTTGGATACTGTTGCATTGTTGTTCAGGCTCAAGCTGTGCAGATGTTTAGAGAGAGCAGCAGAGAGAGACAGAGTTTGATGTGTGCTCTCACTGCATGAGCTTCTGAAGGAGTTTATCCACATGGACAAAGAAAGGGCCATTTTAAATCTCTCATAAAAGGACATTATGTGAGTTGATGCAGCTGACCACATTGTACATATGTTGGTCTGAACTACGAAGAATAAACTACTTGTTCTTTATTGTGCATCTGCGTGTCATATTTTCTTTCTCTGGCAAGGCAGTGTGTGGGCTGATCAAATGCGAACGACATGCAGTTTATTTTACATTACACCACAGTTCTCAACCTGTGCATTAATGGTGTGGCTAAAACTCATTGCTTCCCAAAGGGCAGTGGTTCTCAACCTGTGGGTCCCCAGGTGTTTTGGCCTACAACTCCCAGAAATCCCAGCCAGTTTATCAGCTGTTAGCATTTTTGGAAGTTGAAGGCCAAAATATCTGGGGACCCACAGGTTGAGAACCACTGCCCTATAGGAAGCAATGAGTTTTAGCCACAGCATTAATGCAGTGGAGGACTGAGTCCAGTTTCATGGGTCAAATGTCCCCATCCTAAGTTTTCCATCATAGCATCTCAGACAAAGGGGTAGTCTCAGGTTTTAGCCTGGAAGACCCAGGCCTTGGTTCGTCTGAGAGCCATCTTAATAAGAACACTACCTTGGTTCCAGAGGAGAATCAATCAGTCAAAACAAGAAAATATGAGGCCATATTTCTCTTAAACATTAGGGAGAACTTTCTGAAGGTAGGAATTGATGTTCAACAGTGGAATATGTTGCCTGTGGGCCTGGTGGAATCTCCTTCTCTGTAGGTTTTTCAGCAAATGACCATCTGTCAAGGGTGCTACACGTGGTTTATTTTTACACTAGCCGTCTCCTGCCACGCATTTCTGTGGCCCAGTCTGTGTATATGTATTTTGTATGTATATATGTGTGTATATAATTATGTATATGTGTATATATGTGTGTTTGTGTTTATATATATGGTTTTGCCCATGTGTTGTAATGGGGTTTTTTTTGGCTTTTTAAGTCTCTTCTGCTGTGTTTTCCAGTGTTTTAATAAGTGATGGTCACTTGTTGGCCTGATAGGTGCATTGTGTCCAAATTTGGTGTCAATTCGTCCAGTGGTTTTTGAGTTATGTTAATTCCAGAAACTAACATTACATTTTTATTTATATAGATTATGCCAGAGACTCGCATAGCTGTGGCCCAGTCTATGTATATGTGTTTTGTGTGTATATATATTTGTGTATATGTGTATACATGTGTGTTTGCATGTGTGTGTGTGTGTGTGGTTTTGCGCATGCTTTGTAATATATATAAATTTGTTTTTTGGCTTTTAATGTCTCTTCTGCTGTGTTTTTCGGTGTTTTTATAAGTGATGGTCACTTGTTGGCCTTATATGTGTATTGTGTCCAAATTTGGTGTCAATTCGTCCAGTGGTTTTTGAGTTATGTTAATCCCACAAATGAACATTACATTTTTATTTATATAGACTAGCTGTCCCATGCCACGCATTGCTGTGGCCCACATGGGGGTTCTGTGTGGGAGGTTTGGCTCAATTCTATCGTTGGTGGGGTTCAGAATGCTCTTTGACTGTAGGTGAACTATAAATCCCAGCAACTACAACTCCCAAATGTCAAGGTCTATTTCCCCCAAACTCCATTTGTGTTCATATTTGGGCATATTGAGTATTCGTGTTGAGTTTGGTCCAGATCCATCAGTGTTTGAGTCCGCAGTGATCTCTGGATGTAGGAGAACTACAACTCCAAAACCAAAGGACACTGCCCACCAAACCCTTCTAGTATTTTCTGTTGGTCATGGGCAGGCCCATAGCCAGGATTTCGTTTCGGGGGGGGGCTGAATTTTTTTCAGGGGGGGTTTCGGGTGGGGCTGAGTTTCGGGGGGGGGGGGCTGAGTCTGAGTGAAAGAGGGTCTACCCTAGCAAACCTTTTGTATCATTACCCCAATACCCCCATGCATATGGGATATATTGAGTATGGTGATCAGATCATGATATGAATAAACATAACAGTTTAAGTAATGCACCAGTAAGGCCTTTACACGAACCACCATGAGAATTTGGGGGGGGGGGCTGAAGCCCCCCGAGCCCTCCCCCCGGCTACATGCCTGGTCATGGGAGAACTGTGTGCCAAGTTTGGTTCAATTCCATTATTGGTGGGGTTCAGAATGCTCATTGATTATAGGTGAACTATAAATCCCAGCAACTACAACTCCCAAATGACAAAATCAATTTTTTTTTTTAGTGAAGGACATACATTGGGTTGTTAGGTATATGCTGTCCAAATTTGGTGTCAATTCGCCCACTGGTTTTTGAGTTGTGTTAATCCCACAAACGAACATTACATTTTTATTTATATAGATTACGCAAGAGACCTTAGACCATTTTGATTTCCCTCTACTGGACACATCCCATTTTCAATAACTGAATAGAAGTTATGTGACACTATTTATTTATTTATCATGTCAGGGGCAGACCAAACAGTTGCATTGCATTTTTAAACAAACAAACAAACAAAACACAAAGTTTGCAAGCTTGGTAGTTGATTAAATATGACACTGAACTCATTTTGCAACAACTGAAGCAGGTTGAGCATGAAAGCAGGAGACAGAAGGGGAGAAACCAGGACTTCATAAGAGCTGCTGAAGAAGTGGCCTTGTTAAATTGGGAGAGGTATGTACTCTCTCTTCTCTAGCTCCCTCTTCTCTGCTTGATGTTTCCTTGGGTTTATTCACCACCATGCTCTGCTTTCAACACAGGCAGAAATGCATATTTGGGCTGCTGGAGTGGAAAAAGCACCAAACATGTGGGTCGGGGTGGAGTGACTGTGTGGGCGTATGGAGAGATCTGCCGTCTCTTGCTTGGAAATGGGATGCAGCCCTTCACTGAGCTGGCTATGTTTGTTTGGAGATGAGATGGAAGAAAAGCAGGGCTGGATTGAGCTTTCAAACCAGCTCAACTGTCTGGGGCCTCAGGCAAGGTTGCTTCCATGTGCAAGCTGCTCTGCTTCTCTTTCAGCTTCTCTCCCTAAAGTCAAGGCAGGGAGGCAAGCGAGGGCGGCTTGCTCGAGTTTTTCTGCAAGAACGCTCCCAGTAGGTTATGTCAGAGGTGAGGAATGCAGGCCGCCCTCGGTCATGGGATCAGCATCGCATTTGGAGGCTGCTGCGCGTTCACCAAACCATCCTCCCTGGAACAAGGAAAACACACGGCTGCCTGTCCGGAAGTGAGGGGCCTAAGGGGAAAGCCGCAGCAAAGGGATGCTTTTCTAACACAGAGAATTATACAGTTGGAAGAGACCACAAGGGCCATCCAGTCCAACCCTCGAAAATGCAGAAAGACACAATCAAAACATCCCCAACTGATGACCATCTAGCCCAGTGGTTCTCAACCTTCCTAATGTTGAAACTCCTTAATACAGTTTCTCATGTGGTGACCGACTTGTTGTTGTTGTACATTCATTCAGTCGTCTCCGACTCTTTGTGACCTCATGGACCAGCCCACGCCAGAGCTCCCTGTCAGCCGTCACCACCCCCAGCTCCTTCAAGGACAGTCCAGTCACTTCAAGGATGCCATCCATCCATCTTGCCCTTGGTCGGCCCCTCTTCCTTTTGCCTTCCACTTTCCCCAGCATAATTGTCTTCTCGAGGCTTTGCTGTGTCCTCATGATGTGGCCAAAGGACTTCATCTTTGTCTCTCGTCTCCTTCCCTCCAATGAGCAGCTGGGCTTTATTTCCTGGAGGATGGACTAGTTGGATCTTCTCGCAGTCCAAGGCACTCTCAGAACTTTCCTCCAGCACTACAGTTCAAAAGCATCTCTCTTCCTTCGTTCAGCCTTCCCTAAGGTCCAGCTCTCACATCCGTAGGTGACTACAGGGAAGACCATGGCTTTGACTAGTCGGATCTTTGTTGCCAGTGTGATGTCTCTACTCTTTACTATTTTATTGAGACTGGACATTGCTCTCCTCCCAAGAAGTAAGCGTCTTCTGATTTCCTGGCTGCAGTCTGCATCTGCAGTAATCTTTGCACCTAGAAATACAAACCCTGTCACGGCCTCCACGGTTTCTCCCTCTATTTTCCAGTTGTCAATCATTCTTGTTGCCATAATCTTGGTTTTTTTGACGTTTAGCTGCAACCCAGCTTTTGCGCTTTCTTCTTTCACCTTGATTAGAAGGCTCCTCAGCTCCTCCTCGCTTTCGGCCATCAGAGTGGTGTCATCTGCATATCTGAGGTTGTTAATGTTTCTTCCAGCAATTTTCACCCCAGCCTTGCATTCATCAAGCCCCGCACATCCTCGCATGATGTGTTCTGCATACAAGTTAAAAAGGTTGGGTGAGAGGATGCAGCCTTGCCGGACGCCTTTCCCAATCTTGAACCAGTCTGTGGTTCCGTGGTCAGTTCTTACTGTTGCTCCTTGGTCCTTGTACAGATTCCTCAGGAGAGAGGGAAGGGGGCTTGGTATGCCCATCCCACCAAAAACTTGCCACAATTTATTATGACCGACTACAACTCCCAAATATCAAGGTCTATTTCCTTCAAACTCCATCTGGGCTCACATTTGGGCATACTGAGTATCCATGCCAAGTTTGATCCAGATCCATCATTGTTTGAGTCCACAGTGCTCTCTGGATGTATTTTATTTTATTTATTGATTTCCTATATTTATACCCCACCCTTCTCCCCCCGAAGGGGGACTCAGGGCGGCCTAACAAAAGCATCATACGATGCTAGCATCATACAAACAGCCATAGTACAATCAAAACATTAAAAATTAAAGCAACAATTAAAACAATTAATTAAGACACATCCATTAAAGTTGATCCAAAAACTAGTCTGGGTCAATTCATTGCCATAAGTTGTGTCATCTTATTCCACTTGCTGCTCACTGATCAAATGCTTGGTCCCATAACCAGGTCTTGATTTCCCTTCTAAAAGACAAGAGGGAGGTGGCCAAACTGATCCCTCTAGGGAGGGCATTCCATAGGCGGAGGGCCACTGCTGAAAGGCCCTGTCTCTCGTCCCCATCAACCGTGTTTGCGATAGTGGTGGGATTGAGAGCAGGGCCTCTCCTGAAGATCTTAAACTTCGTGATGGTTCATGGCAGGACATACGTTCGAACAGGTAGTCTGGGCCAGAACCATTTAGGGCTTTAAAGGTTAAAACCGGCACTTTGAATTGTGCTCGGAAGCTGATTGGTAGCCAGTGAAGTTGGTGTAACAAAGGAGTTGTATGTTCCCTGTACGTCACTGGTAAGCAACCTGGCTGCCGACCGTTGGACTAGTTGAAGCTTCTGGGCAATCCTCAAAGGCAGCCCCACGTAGAGTGCATTGCAGTAGTCTATTCAGGATGTAAGAAGAGTGTGGACCACTGTGGCCAAGCCAGACTTTTCAAGGAACGGGCGCAGCTGGTGCACAAGTTTTAATTGTGCAAAAGCTCTCCTGGCTACCACTGAGATCTGGGTTCCAGGCTCAGCAATGAGTCCGGGATCACTCCCAAACTGTGAACCTGTGTCTTCATGTAGGTGAACTACAACTCCAAAACCCATGGTCAATGCCCACCAAACCCTTCCAGTATTTTCTGTTGGTCATGGGAGTTCTGTGTGCCAAGTTTAGTTCAATTTCATTCTTGGTGGAATTTGCTCCATAGTTATTTTTTTAGAAGCCTTTATCCTTCCTTCTTTGGCATCTAGATAAAAAAAAATCATGAAGCAAGCCATACTACTGTCATTGCCACTGGCTTTGAAATGACAAAACAATTGTGTCTCTTCAAAATGAGCTCCTCTGGCCCTGTAGGAATACCCCCTTTTTTTTAGCATGCAGCCACATTCTCCATCTTCAAAGACGGTCTCCGGTTTTCTATGTGTCCCTATTAAGCCTCCGGCGGCAGCTGGTTCGGCATCTTTGCCGTTCACAAACTGTCTGGCGGCTGCTTCCCCGCCTCAGATTCTGTCCAAATCTGTTTCTTGCTTCGCCACTCTTTTCTGCTCTGTTAGGTCCTATTAGTCTTAACGGCGGTGTCCTGTGCACCGTTTCTCAAAAGTAGTGATGCAAAGAATATTCATGATTAACCATTTCCCTGTGGAATATCGTCGGTTTCCCGATGTTTGAGGAACCCAAGCAAGAAGAAAAGGAAAATGGCAAAAATGCTTTCCCAATTTGGAGAAGCCTTTAAGAGAATCATTGTGGACATATCGGCACATTTTGAGTTGATTGTATGTGCTTGTGTGTGTATATATGTCAAAAATACATTTTCTGTGCGGAAAATGTGTTCCTGGGTGCATCCACACTATAGAATGAATGCAGTTTGATACCACCTTAAATGCTACAGAGTTATGGGAGTACTAGTTTTGCAAGGTCTTTAGCCTTGCAAAAGGCCTTGATGTGGCAGTTTAAGGAGCCATTGGGATTTTGACACTAGGAGTCTGAATGGGGGACTCCTGGCTCGACAGCAGTACATGTGAAAAAGATCTTGGAGTCGATGTATTGTTGAAGGCTTTCATGGCCGGAATCACTGGGTTGTTGTAGGTTGTAGGCCATGGTCTAGAGGCATTCTCTCCTGACGTTTCGCCTGCATCTATGGCAAGCATCATAAGAAGTTGTGAGGTCTGAACTGAGCATGCAGGCTAAACATACCCAGCTCTTTGAGACGTTCCTCATAGGGTATGGTCTCCTTTGACCATTTTAGTTTCCCTCCTCTGGACGCCTTCCAGTTTTGTGAGTTCAGACCTCACAACCTCTGATGATGCTTGCCATGGATGCCGGCAAAACGTCAGGAGAGAATGCCTCTAGACCATGGCCATATAGCCGAAAAAAACCTACAACAACCCAGATCTTGGAATTCTTGTGGACAACAAGTTAAACAAGAGCCAACAATGTGATGTTGTAGCTAAAAAGGCCAATGGGATTTTGGCCTGCATCAATAGGAATATAGTGTCTAGATCAGTGGTTCTCAACCTGGGGTCCCCAGATGTTTTTGGCCTTCAACTTCCAGAAATCCTAACAGCTGGTAAACTGGCTGGGATTTCCGGGAGTTGTAGGCCAAAAACATCTGGGAACCCCAGGTTGAGAACTACTGATCTAGATCCAGGGAAGTAATGCTCCCCATGCTCTATTCTGCCTTGGTTAGACTACACCTGGAATATTGTGTCCAATTCTGGGCACCATAATAGAAGGAAGATGTTGACAAGCTGGAATGTGTCCAGAGGAGGGCGACTCAAAGGATCAAGGGTCTGGAGAACAAGCCCAATGGAGAGCAGCTTAAAGAGCTGGGCATATTTAGCATGGAAAAGAGGAGACATGATGAGGGCCAGTTATAAATAAGTGAGGGAAAGTCATAGGGAGGAGGGAGCAAATTTGTTTTCTGCTGTCCTGGAGACTAGGATGTGGAACAATGGCTTCAAACTACAGGAAAGGGGATTCCACCTGAACATTAGGAAGAACTTCCCAACTGTGTGAGAGAGAGCTGTTCAGCAGTGGAACTCTCTGCCCCAGAGTGTGGTGGAGGCTCCTTGGAGGCTTTTAAACAGAGGCTGGATGGCCATCTGTCGGGGGGGGGGGGGGGCTTTGAATGGGATTTTCCTGCTTCTTGGCAGGGAGTTAGACTGGATGACCCATTAGGTCTCTTCCAACTCTAGGATTCTATGATTCTACTAGCTGTCCCCTGCCACGCATTGCTGTGGCCCAGTCTGGTGATCTGGAAAATAAGTAATGAGAAAGGAAGCAGTCTGCAAACACTTAGAAACAAATGCGGTCATTGCTAATAGTCAACATGGATTTATCATGCCAGACTAATCTGATCTCTTTTTTCGATAGAGTTACCAGCTGGGTAGATGCGGGGAATGCCATGGATGTGCGTACCTGGATTTCAGTAAGGCCTTCGACAAGGTCCCCCATGACCTTCTGGCAAGGAAACTAGTCCAATGTGGGCTAGGCAAAACTACGGTGAGGTGGATCAGGAATTGGTTAATTGGACGAACCCAGAGGGTGATTCTCCCCAATGCTTCCTCTTCATCCTGGAAAGAAGTGACAAGTGGAGTGCCACAGGTTTTCGTCCTGGGCCCGGTCCTGTTCAACATCTTTATTAATGACTTAGATGAAGGGTTAGAAGGCAGGATCATCAAGTTTGCAGATGACACCAAATTGGGAGAGATAGCCAGTACTCCAGAGGACAGGAGCAGGATTCAAAATGATCTTGACAGATTAGAGAGATGGGCCAAAATTAACAAAATGAAGTTCAACAGTGACAAATGCAGGATACTCCACTTAGGCAGGAAAAACGAAATGCAAAGACACAGAATTGGGGATGCCTGGCTTGAGAGCAGTACGTGTGAAAAAGATCTTGGAGATCTCGTGGACAAGTTAAACATGAGCCATCAATGTGATGTGGCAGCAAAAAAAGCCAATGGGATTTTGGCCTGCATCAATAGGAGCATAATACAGATGCTGTACTTGTGATTTCCGGCTGTTTCTTTGGAATTTTATGAGACACTAGCCGTCCCCTGCCATGCGTTGGTCCAATTCTATTGTTGGCAGGGTTCAGAATGCTCTGATTGTAGGTGAACTATAAATCCCAGCAACTACAACTCCCAAATGTTAAGATTCTATTTTCCCCAAACTCCACCAGTGTTCACAACTGGGCATATTGAATATTCGAGTTTGGTCCAGATCCATCATTGTTTGAGTCCACAGTGATCTACAACTCCAAAACCAAAGGACACTGCCTGCCAAACCCTTCCAGTATTTTCTGTTGGTTATGGGAGAACTGTGTGCCAAGTTTGGTTCAATTCCATCGTTGGTGGGGTTCAGAATGCTCTTTGATTGTAGGTGAACTATAAATTCTAGCAACTACAACTCCCAAATGACAAAATCAATTTTTTTTTAGTGAAGGACATACATTGGGTTGTTAGATGTCTTGTGTTCAAATTTAGTGTCTTTTCGTCCAGTGGTTTTTGAGTTCTGTTAATCCCACAAACGAACATTACATTTTTATTTATATAGATTTGGATTATTGTTTCATTATCACCTGTTGCTAAACCTCTTTGGATTATATATCTTCCTTTCTTATTCCTGATTTTAATATGCTTTTTATGTGTTTTTACAATAAACCGTTTGCTTATATTCCTGCACTCTTGTGTGGTGCGGTGGTCATCGGTGTTTCCAGGTCTGGAGTGCAACAGAGAGTTCTAATTGCGCTCCGTTCATTTTTCCTTGAAATCAGCTGTGTCTCCTTTTCACAGCCCAATAAGCTGATCAGCTGTTTTGGGCTTTGTAAAATAGGACATGTGCTGGAGCAGTCTCCACTCACATGTTTTTGGTGAGTAGTGTCAGATTACATTCAGGGATCTACAGTGATGCGAATATGCACATTTTTGGGGCAGAATCAGGACAAAAGGGGAACTTTTTTTGTTCCGTGATTTTCGGTGTTTACAGCAAATCAGTGCTCATTTAGTTCTAATGTCATGTAGCCACTCCCCTTTTTAACATGGCAAATCCCATGTTTTAGGTACTGTGTAGTTGGGCCCTCTCCTCTCTCATCACTAGTCATTTGTGCTGTAAGTATTGTTTGTATATTGTTCGGTAGGTAACCAAGTAACAGAACAAGTAATAAAAATTGCCATCAAGGTCGCTTGATAGAAAAAGACTGTTCCAGAGTGTGTAATAAAAAAAACAACAACACAAGCAGCAGAGAGATAAATAAATATCCGCAATAACAACCAAATAAGGTGTACAGCAGTGTTTCTCAACATGGG
This sequence comes from Anolis sagrei, assembly GCF_037176765.1. Classification (NCBI taxonomy): domain Eukaryota; kingdom Metazoa; phylum Chordata; class Lepidosauria; order Squamata; family Anolidae; genus Anolis; species Anolis sagrei. The sequence continues at coordinate 125,366,261 of NC_090026.1, read as the reverse complement.
GGTCAGGATCCTTGGGAGGGTTGCGAGGGGTGTCAAAGGGGTCGCCAAAGACCATCAGAAAACACAGTATTTTATGTTGGTCATGGAGATTCTGTGTGGGAGGTTTGGTGCAATTCTATCATTGGTGGAGTTCAGAATGCTCTTTAAACTATAAATCCCATAACTCCCAAATGTCAAGGTCTGTTTCCCCCAAATCCCACCAGTGTTCACATTGGGACATATTGAGTATTCGTGCCAAGTTTGATCCAGAGCCATCACTGTTTGAGTGCACAGTGCTCTCTGGATGTAGGTGAACTCCAAAACTCAAGGCCAATGCTCACCAAACCCTTCCAGTATTTTCTGTTGGTCATGGGAGTTCTGTGTGCCAAGTTGGGTTCAATTCCATTGCTGGTGGAGTTCAGAATGCTCTTTGATTGTAGGTGAACTATAAATCTCAAATGACAAAATCCCAAATGACAAAATCATTCCCCCGCCAACCCCAGCAGTCTTCAGATTTGGGCGTATCAGGTATTTGTGCCAAATTTGGTCCAGTGAATGAAAATACATCCTGCATATCAGATATTTACATGACGATTCATAACAGGAGCAAAATTAAAGTTATGAAGTAGCAATGAAAACAATGTTATGGTTGGGGGTCAGCACAACATGAAGAACTGTATTAAGGGTCGCGGCATTAGGAAGGTTGAGAAGCACTGGCCTAGAGGAAGCAATGTGGCTGAAGTTGTGCATGCCCCAGAAACATTTGTTGTGGATGCTGCAATTTAAGCCAGGGGTCGGCTGAAACCCACGTGCTCAGACCCCTGACATTAAAGTAGTGTCAGATTACATTCATTCTGCAGTGCAGATGCACCTTCAAAGAGAATAGTTTGCCAAATGCCACCTAGTGAGTTCATCATGACTCAGATGAAATGGGAATCGGAGACATCGTGATTCAAAGCAATTGATTTTAAAAGCAAACTGCTTATTATTATGCTTTTACCCACCACCTACATAACCCTTTTTGGTCTCCAAAGAGCTTAGGGAGCGCTCCTGGGATAGTCCCCATTGATCCCCAGAATTATCCAGGGAACCAGAGGCTTGAGCGAAGACCTCCCAAGGCGTTCTCATTGCCGGGGGAGAGTTGAACCCTGGCCTAAAGCCAGCACTGAGCTCATTCAATCCCAATGGGACAGGTAGGTTGGATTACACAATTTGCTTGGCAGACCACCATGAATAGCATTGTATCACTGTTGCGAAAAGAAAACAAGGGTGCACAGTCTAGCAGTGATATCGCCTCCTCAGTTTCTAGGATCTGTGAAAAATGATTTAGGGTGCATCTACACCAGGCATGGGCAAACTTTGGCTCACAATCCTTTCCAGGAGTTGAAGCCATTGCTCCATTCTGTCCTACTCTCCAAGGCAGCAGAAAACAAGTTTACTCCCTCCTCCTTATGACTTCCCTTCACATCCTTATACATAGCCCTCATCATGTCTCCTCTCAGCCTTCTCTTCTGCAGGCTAAATATACCCATCTCTTTAAGCCACTCCTCATGGGATGTGAGGAGAAGCAAGCTTGTTTTCTGCTGCCCTGGAGGCTAGGATATGGAACAATGGCTTCAAACTACAGGACACATTCCATCTTAGAGTCAACATCTCCCTTCAATCACGGTGCCCAGAATTGGACACAGTGTGATTCCAGGTGTGGTCTGACCAAGGCAGAAGAGAGGAATGGCATGACTTCCATGGATCTAGGCACTAGACTTCTATTTATGCAGGCCAACATCCCAATGTATGGCGCATGACATTGTTGGCTCACGTTCCCCACAAGGACTCTAAGATCTTTTTCACAGGTCCTGCTTTTGAGCCAGGAATCGTCCCCCATTCTGTATCTTTGCATTTCATTTTCTCTACATAAGTGGAGTATCTTGCATTTGTCACTGTTGAAGTTCATTTTGTTAGTTTTGGCCAATCATCTCTCTAATCTGTTCAGATCGTTTTGAATTCTGCTCCCGTCTTCTGGAGTACTGGCTATTCCTCCCAATTTGGTCCCATCTGCAAACTTAATGACCCTGCCTTCTAATCCTTCATCTAAGTCATTAATGAAGATCCTGAAGAGGACCTGGACCAAGACAGAACCCTGCTGATGGCACTCCACTCATCACTTCTTTCCAGGGAGAAGAGGAAGCATTGGGGAGAATCACCCTTTGGGTTCATTCACTTAACTAATTACAGATCCACCTCACCGTAGTTTTGCCTAACCCACATTGGACTAGTTTCCTTGCCTGAAGGTCATGGGGAACTTAGTTGAAAGCCTTCCTGAAATCCAGATACTCTCTATCCACGGCATTCCCTGCATCTACCCAGCTTGTAACTCTATCAAAAAAAGAGATCAGATGAGTCCGACATGACTTGTTTTTGATAACTCTATGTCAACTATTAGACGCATATAATCTGGTGGCACAGTGGGTTAAACCCTTGTGCCAGCAGGACTGCTGACCAATAGGTCAGTGGTTCCAATCTGGGGAGAGTGGGTTGAGCTTCCTCTGCCAGCTCCAGCTTCCCATGCAGGGACTTGAGAGAAGCCTCCCACCGGATGGTAGAACACCTGGGCATCCCCTGGGCAACATCCTTGCAGGCAGCCAATTCTCTTACACCAGAAGTGACTTGCAGTTTCTCAAGTTGCACTTGACATACAAAAAAAATCCATAGACACTCATAATCAAGTTCAATGCAGTTAATCTGTGTTCTAAAACTGGATTACATGACAGTGTAGATCCAACCTTAGGGAGCTTTTCATCTTCTGCTTAGCTCATTAATTTCTCTGCTTCAGAGATCTATTCCTGCCTCTCTCGTTTCAAGAGACTTCATTACCACATTAAATCTGAATTAAAATTTGCTCTTGCCTGGTCCTGAACTGGGAGATGCTTCCCAGCTTGAAAGCATTTGGTGTCTAGACATTTCTCCACCGCAGCGATTTTTGGATCCAGATAACTGCAGAGACTACTTTTGTTTACAACTGATCCCTGCTATGGAGTAAGAAGCATGAGAGATCATATTTGTGTGTGGCAGGGTTATTGATTACGTTTCCCATCAAAGAAATGGATACAAGGGACCACCCAGGAAGAAACATTAATTATGCTGAATAAAGTCCTATTAATTCAGTTCACAGTTCCACACTATCCTGACCTAGGATCCAGTGATCTTCTTTGCCTCCATGATGTCCAAGCATTGTGTTCATTTGGTTTGGGTTGTTGAAGGTTTTTCAGTTTGTATGGCTATGCTCTAGAAGCATTCTCTCCTGACGTTTCACCTGCATCTGTGGCAAGCATCCTCAGAGGTTCTGGAGGATGCTTGTCACAGATGCAGGCAAAACATCAGGAGAGAATGCTTCTAGAACATGGCCATACAACCCGAAAAATGTACAACAACCCAGTGACTCCAGCCATGGAAGCCTTCGACAATTCATTGTGTTCATTTGTTGAATAGCTTGCAGGGAACACAATACATGTGCTGGTACGGCTGTACCAGGAGCTCCAACTTCTTTTCCTTTCTATTGAGTGTTTGCATGTATTCCAAATTTCCATGCATTTTGCAACAAGGTGGCTTCCCTTGGTTTGCAATAATAGGGCCAATGACCCATCAATTATCATTATGTTCTTTAGTTCCACCCTTTTCCCCAGGGTTAAGGAGGGAAAAAGGGGACCTCTAGTCCAGTTCACACAGAGAAGCCTTTTGTACAGGACGTGAATCAGTTCCACCTGTAGAAAGCTTCGTCTAGCTGGGGGGATCCAGTCTCACAGCTCTACAGAGAACTACAGCATAGCCTTTGTTGGGGAATTTAGTTCCACAACTCTACAGCCAGCTCTTTGCTGGAGAAATACAGCTCCACGATTTCGCAGGCATATAGCAGGGTTGGGAGGACAATAGCTTTATAAACAAGCACCTTGGTATCCCTACGGATGTCCCAGTCCTCAAACACACTCTGCTTCATTCGGAAAAATGCTGCACACCAGTGGAACCTCACTCCGTGAAGACTGTGAGTTGATCATTTGTGCACTGACCTCCACACATTAAAAATCTCACGCACAGGCATCTTCCAAAGAAAATAAAAGAACCAGAAGTATTGCAATACAGTTATGTCCTATTTCCTCCTCTGTCCCTCTCTCTCTTGGTTCCCATCCCACTGCCATTATTTTCTATCCAAGTGTGATCAACTGTACATTCAAGGCTTTTGTCTTCCTTTCAGGTGGGATGGAAATATATATTGGGTGAAGGTCTTTTAAATGGGCCAAAGCAGCAAGGGAAGGCAGGGAAAATATTATTCATTCCCTATCCACCCTCCAGGCCCACTTTCATCTACATCCTTGTATTCCTCTAATGCAGTTCTGCTCCTTTTGTAAATCCTGGGTCCCATTTGCATGACAAGACATCCAATTTGACAACTTCTGTGTTAAAAATAGGCTCTTTCCACATGGCAAAATGCAGCTGTATTCTGTTCTGCTGTTATGTTCGGAGCGCAAGAGACGGCGGAGATGAAAACCGCATCCAGGATTAGATAAGAGGTTTGACATGGATGCATAATTCACCATCCAAGGCGGCACTTTTATGTTTAGGATGTAATTTCCCCAATATTTCCTTCCCATCCTTGTTTCACACCAGGTTGGGTCTTCTCCTCATATTGAAACTGGCACAACTAAAAGACAGGATAATAGCTAACTAGCTCACTAAAGATCAATATGTTGCCGAAGGCCGGAATCACCGGGTTGCTGTAAACAGAGAGCTTCATCTATGCTGATGATCGTGCCATTACTGCTCAAGCAGGGAGTTTTGAGATGGTAGAACAGAAGCTCTCCGAAGCTCTACGTGCTCTTATTGCCTATTACAGGGAAAACCAGCTGATCCCTAATCCATCTAAAACACAGAGATGTGCCTTTCACCTTAAGAACAGACAAGTATCCCGAGCTCTGAAGATTATTACCTGGGAAAGAATCCCACTGGAGCATTGCAGCGCACCCAAATACCTGGGAGTCACTCTGGACCGTGCTCTTACCTACAAGAAGCACTGCCTGAATATCAAGCAAAAAGTGGGTGCTAGAAACAATATCATACGAAAGCTGACTAGCACAACCTGGGGATCACAACCAGACACAGTGAAGACATCTGCCCTTGCGCTATGCTACTCTGCTGCTGAGTATGCATGCCCAGTGTGGAACACATCTCACCACACTAAAACAGTGGATGTGGCTCTTAATGGGACATACCGCATTATCACAGGGTGTCTGCGCCCTACACCACTGGAGAAATTACACTGTCTAGCCAGTATTGCACCACCTGACATTCGCCAGGAAGTAGCAGCCAATAGTGAAAGGACCAAGGCAGTGACATCTCCAGCCCATCCCTTGTTTGGGTATCAGGCAGCACGTCAATGACTTAAATCAAGAAATAGTTTTCTAAGATCTACAGAGACACTCGCTGGAACATCTCAGCAAGCGAGAGTCCAAAAGTGGCAGACTCAAACCCAGAACCTCAATCAATGGCTGATACCAAATGAGAGACTCCCCCCTGGGCACACAGAAGACTGGGCGACTTGGAAGGCACTGAACAGACTGCGTTCGGACACCAGGAGATGCAGAGCCAACCTTCAGAAATGGGGCTACAAAGTGGAATCCTTGATGTGCGAGTGTGGAGAAGAGCAAACCACTGACTACCTGCTGCAATACAACCTGAGCCCTGCTACATGCACAATGGAGGACCTTCTTGCAGCAACACCAGAGGCACTCCAAGTGGCCAGATACTGGTCAAAGGACATTTAATCATCTTCCAAGCTTGCAAATTCTGTGTTTTGCCTGTTTGTTTGTTTTTGTTAAAAATATAATACAAATGTCTGCTTGCTGATGACACGATAAATAAATACCAGGTTGCTGTAAGTTTTCTGGGCTGTTTGGCCTTGTTCCAGAAGCATTATCTCCTGATGTTTCATCCACATCTATGGCAGGCATCCTCAGAGGTCTTGTGACTTTACAACCTCTGATGATGCTTGCCATAGATGTGGGCAAAACGTCAGGAGAGAATGCTTCTAGAACATGGCCAAATAGCCTGGAAAGCTCAAAGCAACCCATTCTTGAAACTCGCAAAGAGCCTTTTCCAACACATCTATTTAGCATTTTGACAAAGTATTGTCGAAGGCTTTCATGGCCGGAATCACTGGGTTGTTGTAGGTTTTTCCGGCTATATGGCCATGGTCTAGAGGCATGCTCTCCTGACGTTTTGCCTGCATCTATGAGAAGCATCCTCAGAGGTAGTGAGGTCATTTTGACAATGTTGGTCAGCTTTAATCTGCAGCGATGGAGTCAGCTATATCTTCTAACCATTTTGAATGAGAATCATTGCAGAGGAGGATAAACCCTTTCATATCATTGGCTTCATTCCATTGGCTTCCTATAATCAAGCCTTCCTCCAGATCTGCTTGGCTGCCTATCCTCAGGGAACATGTCTGCTTTTAATTAAAGTTGTCATCCAATTCAAGACGGGTTTGATCAATTAACTGTCTGGCTTTTAACAGGTTAATCAATAATATTTAAATGCATTTTTAAATATTGCATGACGAGATGGCCATGTTCATAAAGCCTGCCTCCATGGATTTCTGGCATCCATATCTGGCCTCTTCCCTGGCTTTGTTGTTGTTGTTGTTGTTGTTGTTTATAATGGCCCTGAAATCGGACCCTTTTTGGCTTTACTCCACTACAGAATGTGCATATTAATAAAAGCCCTGTATCTATTGCTTGACTGTATTTCCCCATCCAGACTATATATTTCAGCAAGGTTTTTGTCGTCGTCATCGTCATCAGCTGAAATGTTGATAATAATAATAATAGTTTCAACTGTGGATTATAATTATAATACCATCCCACTTTTTCTCGGGCTCTATCTACACTGCCATGTGATCCAGTTTCAGAATGCAGAATTATAATTTTTTTCGTGTCAGGAGCGACTTGAGAAACTACAAGTCGCTTCTGGTGTGAGAGAATTGGCCATCTGCAAGGATGTTGCCCAGGGGACGCCCGGATGTTTTGATGTTTTACCATCCTTGTGGGAGGCTTCTCTCATGTCCCTGCATGGGGAGCTGGAGCTGACAGAGGGAGCTCACCCGCACTCTCACCGTATTCGAACCTCTGACCTGTCGGTCTTCACTCCAACCCATTTAACCCATTGTACCACTGAGGGCTCAGAGTAACTGCCTTGAATAGGATTATATGGCAATGTAGACCCATTAATCCAGTTCAGTGCATTTCAATGTGCATTATATGAGTTTACACTGACCATTATAATGCAGGTCAAACTCTATTATATGGCAATATAGATGGGGCCTCGGGCCTCTTCTACTCTGCAACATAAAATCCAGATTATCTGATTTGAACTGGATTATATGGCACTATAGACTCATATAATCCAGTTCAAATCAGAAAATTACTTATTTACTTAGGCGATCCCTCGTTTTCCGAGGAGGATTGTCTTCCAGTATTCTTGTGGGTCCGTATGTGGCTGTGGAAGTCCATCAGTGTCCGTACATCCCATGTATCGAAGTTCATTTTTCTTTTTTGGCCGCAGGGTGGTGACCCCACTGGACGCGGCAGTCCAGTCAGGGATAAGAGAGGCAGACTATGTTTGGGGCTGATGACAATGTCATCTGTGCGCATACAGAAGAAGATCTACAAGCCACTCTCAACACCTTTGCAGAAGCATACACGAAGCTTGGCCTGTCACTGACCATCGAGAAAACCAAAGTGCTGTTCCAGCAGTTACCAGCCATCCCCTCCCCAATGCCAGAGATACAGCTTAATGGTGTAACATTAGAAAATGTTGACCATTTCCGCTACCTTGGCAGCCACCTCTCCACCAAAGTCAACATTGACGCCGAAATACAACACCGCCTGAGCTCTGCAAGTGCAGCATTTTCCCGAATGAAGCAGAGAGTGTTTGAGGACCGGGACATCCGTAGGGATACCAAGGTGCTTGTCTATAACGCGATTCTCCTCCCAACTCTGCTATATGCCTGTGAGACATGGACTGTCTACAGACGTCACATGCAGCTCCTGGAAGGATTCCATCAGCGCTGCCTCCGGAAAATCCTGCAAATCTCCTGGGAAGACAAGCGGACAAACGTCAGTGTGCTGGAAGAAGCAAAGACCACCAGCATTGAAGCGATGGTCCTCCAACATCAACTCCGCTGGGCTGGCCACATTGTCCAGATGCCCGACCACCGTCTCCCAAAGCAGTTGCTCTACTCTGAACTTAAGAATGGAAAACGGAATGTTGGTGGACAGGAAAAGAGATTCAAAGATGGGCTCAAAGCCAACCTTAAAAACTCTGCCATAGACACTGAGAACTGGGAAGCCCTGGCCCTTGAGCACCCCAGCTGGAGGTCAGCTGTGATCAGCAGTGCTGCAGAATTCGAGGAGGCACGGGTGGAGGGTGAAAGAGAGAAATGTGCCAGGAGGAAGGCGCGTCAAGCCAACCCCGACCGGGACCGCCTTCCACCTGGAAACCAATGCCCTCACTGCGGAAGAAGATGCAGAGCAAGAATAGGGCTCCACAGCCAAATGCGGACCCACAAGGTAAGCCATAATGGAAGACCATCTTACTCGTCCAACGAGGGATCGCCTAAGTAAGAAAGAAAGAAAGAAAGAAAGAAAGTTGGGGCACCTTTTCTAGCCCCCTCCCCATGTGGGGTGAGCAGAGTGGATCCTCAAAAGGGCTGCTCAGTCGTGGATACAGCTGCCGAACTACTCAACTGCCTCAGACCTTGAGGTAGAACGACTGAGTCCGTACCCACCGCCCATGTGCCAGTCTGTGACTAGGGGCTTCCAGATTTCACAGTCCTGCCCCCGTCGCCACTCGCTGATCGCCATGGGACTTTGGTTGGTTTGTTTTTATTTTCTTTGGAAGACACCTGTGCGTGGTTTTTTTTAATGTGTGGAGGTCAGTACACAACTGATCAACACACAGTCTTCACAGAGTGGGGTTCCACTGGTGGTGTAGTTTAACACAATGACCGTGTCTTCTCAATCTGTTGCAGCCTTCTTCCGCCTTCACAACTGTTGTAACATGTACCATGTTATCCTCCACCTGCTCCACTGTTGAGGTCTTTGGGTCTTCAGACTGTGATTGGTCTGGGACCTCCCCCGCAGGTTCAATGGAACACGCAAGCCCCGACAAGGTGACAGTCCATCGAGGGGGAAATCAGAAAATGTGCAGTATATGGCAGTGTAGATAGGGCCTCAGCTAAGACACAAAGCAAAGAGGTTTTGTACATCCTTGTGGTGTATACATTTTCTTACATACACTTTTCAAAAGCAAGCCCTTTCATTTCAGATGCATCCATAGCCATTCATTCATGCAAGAATCTCCGCCGTTACATCACATCTGACTCGTGAGTGGCTTGGAAAATGCAGGTGGAGACAACCCCTGTCAATATCAGTTGGAAACAGAGTTCATAACGCATATCTGAACTTACTTGTCTGTATGCAAATGGTCTATGGTCTAGACATTGATAAACAGCATGGGTGAGGTCCATGTTGCAAACACTGGTCATCTCTGCGGCTTCAAGAATCATGACTCAACTCCCCTTCCCACATCCCTCATATCCAAAGATATCTCCAGTGGGTTGGTGTCCCTCAGTGCAGCAACTCTTGTGCTGGATCTACACTGCCATATAATCCAGATTATCAAAGTAGATATAATCCAGATTATTTGCTTTGAACCGGATTATATGAGTCTACACTACTATATAATCCAGTTCAAAGAAGATAATCTGGATGTTGTATGGCAATATAGAAAGGCCCCACAGCAGACTATACATCACTATTGTAGGTAAAATACCAGAATATTTGACCAAATCAATGACTGAAAACTATTAATTGCTGTTGTAGTAGAGTCTGTTGGCAATGCTGCAACTAGTAGTAAGGGTGTCAGAAGTGGGAAGAGGGGTGCTCAAGAGTTAGATGAGGATCATCAGAGGAAGAGGATCCGGGAGATACTTATGTCACCCACTGATGAAGATTCCTTCGAAGGGTTTTCTGAGAGTGAAATGAGTGAGGAGGAGGAAGGAGATACAGTGGATGTGAATAGGGGAACTAAGAGAGTTACTCGGGAGCAGGAATCGGATGAGGAGTGACAGAGGAAGAAGATTCGGAATATACTTACTGCTCCCACAGAAGAAGAGGATTTCATGGGATTTTCTGGGAATGATGTGTCTGGGAGTGATGGGAATGAGGACGAGTCACTGGATTGGACCAAGGTGCAAGAGGTTCAGGATGTGTATACTCAACCAATGTCTAGTGACACGTTTGCAGGGTTTTCTGGTGGAGGGGATTGACAATTGGGAGAGACTGGAAAATCTTGGGGAGATCTAAGTCTTGACAAGAGGTGGAAGAGTTGGAGGGATGGGTGTTGGCATTCAGCTGTAGAAGCTAAACCAGCTGAAAGTGATGAGGACGGGGTGGAGGGCAGCTCATCATCGGATGATGAGTTGTAAGATAAAATTAGGCACTGGAGTGATATAACTTTGCAGTTGGCAAAGTGTTGGTTTCGTGCCTTGTGTCTTGTCACTGCCGCTTTCGTGTTGGAATTGGGTCCTGGATCTGCAGGTTGCTGTTTATCTTTGTGTGACTACTCGGCTTGGATTCTTGTAAGTGCGGATTTCCCCTCTCCTTGACTTTGGATTGCTTTTGACGATGACGTGGACTTTGGAACTTCGCAACTTTGGACTTGGCTTTCTCCGACTTCGGACTTCATTTAGACGATGGCTCTGCTTCACGGCTCTTTAATTGTTTGTCTTCCATTTGCTGTGTGATTTTGCGGAATTTTGGAAGTACTCCAGTTTAATCCAGATTTTTTGCCTGGATAATCCGGATTATTGCTTTAGTTTACATTATAATTGCTGCTACTTCTGAGTTTTGACCAGAGGCACTGAAGAAAGTGTCTCTGAGTCTCTTTTACTTTGTATTAATAGACTATTCTTTTGGACACATTCCTGAGTCTGGCTCTTTAAGGCGTCTGGGTTCCGACAATTGCACTGAGTAAAATAGAAGTCCTTTTCGAAGGAAAAGTTTCTCGTGGAGCCCCAAGAAATGTTTATATATTATATTATATATAATGTTAAGATAGGTATAATCACCTCTGGATCTGTCCTTTGGACTCCTGTGCAAAGTATATAAACTGTGATGGATTATATATATATAGTGTGTGTGTGTCTCCGGCATAGGTAAATTAAGGGCTCCACAGAGCACAGTTTGAGACTTGCTGGGGTAAAAATCATGCAATAAATAGTCCTCAAAGCCAGCTAAGCACATATTTCAGCAAGATATTTATAGTGTCGGACTTTTTCCTTCATCAGCATACTATATATATATATATATATATATATATATATATATATATATGCAAATTTCGTATCTTAAGTAGAAAGATAAACATGATTACCTCAACCGGTTGGCATTGTGTGCATGCTTATCTCACTACACAGCATCATCCTCATAAAAGCAGGCGGTGTTGATATTTCCATGCAAATGAGGACTGGTGACTCAAAGTTTACCCAAAGAGAGTCTCTACCAGCTTGGTTCTGTTCAGGTCCGGTTTTGACCAGCCAGATACACCCTTTATCTACTAGGTAACCTCTTTATTTATTATTTATTTATTTACACTATTTCTACCCCGCCCATATCAGCCCGAAGACGACTCAGGGCGACCTATGAAATCTTTCATCACATTAATAATAACAAACTTTATTTATACCCGCCACCATCTCTCTGAAGGGACCCAGACAGCTCACAAGGCACTCCAGCATGCACATACAACATATGTAAAGGTAAAGGTTTACCCTGACATTAGTTCCAGTCATGTCCAACTCTTGGGGGTGGTGCTCATCTCCATTTCTAAGCCGAGGAGCCAGCATTGTCCATAGACACCTCCAAGGTCATGTGGCCAGCACGATGGCGTGGAGCACCATTACCTTCCCGTCAGAGCGGTACCTATTGATCTACTCACATTTGCATGTTTTCGAACTGCTAGATTGGCAGAACCTGTGACCTTTCGGTTAGCAAGTTTAGCAGCTCAGCGTTTAACCAACTGTGCCACCGGGGGTTCATACATACAACATACATACAACAGATTTTTAAAAAAGGTACAGAAGTATAAAACAAGTCACATAAAATTATAACAACAACCCTCACCAGCACATCTATATAAATAAAAATGTAATGTTTGTTTGTGGGATTAACAGAACTCAAAAACCACTGGACGAATTGACACCAAATTTGGACACAAGACACCTAACAACCCAATGTATGTCCTTCACTCAAAAAATTTGATTTTGTCATTTGGGAGTTGTAGTTGCTGGGATTTATAGTTCACCTACAATCACAGAGCATTCTGAACCCCACCATTGATAGAATTGGGCCAAACCTCCCACACATAATCCCCATGTGGGCCACAGCAATGCGTGGCAGGGGACGGCTAATATAGCATAAAATCAAAACAATACAATTTTAAAATAGCAGTAGATAAAACTAACTGCCATCAAGTCACAAGATACCAAGTTTCAGCTTCATATAGGCCCATTCAGCCTACTCAAGGTCAGAGGCCTGTCTGAACATCCATATTTTCAGGTTGGAACGGAAGGATTGAAGGGTGGGGGCTAATCTAATCTCTTTTGGCAGGGTATTCCAGAGCTGGGGAGCCACCACAGAGAAGGCCCTCTCTCTCGTCCCCATCAATCATGCTTGAGATAGTGGTGGGACTGAGAGAAGAGCCTCCCCTATCAATCTCAGAGTCCACCCCGGTTCATAGAAAGCAATGTGGTCACGAAGATAGGTTAGACCCAAAGCATACCATGTTCCCTCACTTATTGTGGGTGTTACGTTCCAGGACCACCCGTGATAAGTGAAAATCCGTGAAGTAGGGACACTATATATATATATATATATATATATATATATATATATATATATATACACAGTGTGTGTGTGTGTGTGTGTGTGTGTGTACAGTCTCAAGCTTGACAGCTCTCTTGTATATATAGTTGGAGTTATATGTTTTGAATGTACCTTTTTTGACTTACAAATGCAACTTAAGAACAAATTTACAGAATCTTATTCATAACTTCGAGACTGCCCGTATAGGGATATCTTTATAAAATATATATTTCTGCTGAAACACTGCACAAAACCTTTCTGCAGTCATTTTGGTGATGCCACTGAATAGAGCTTATGAAAAATGATTTGGGTGCATTTAGCTTGGAGAAGACCAGGGGGTGAGATAGTAGCCATTCCAAAATATCTGAAGGATGCCATGCAGAAGATGGAGTAAGCTGCTTCTTGGCTGCTCTAGAGACTAGGACTAGAGCCAATAGATTCAAATTACAAGAAAAGAGATTTCACCTACATGTTAGGAAGGATATTAGGAATCCATCACCCTCCTGTGGCGGTTTATTCCACTCTTGTAAGAAAAATAATAACACTTTATTTATATTCTCTCCTTCTCGCCGAGGGGACTCAGAGCATATTCTACCTTGGTTAGCCCACACCTGGAATATTGTGTCCAATTCTGGGCACCACAATTGAAGAGAGATATTGACAAGCTGGAATGTGTCCAGAGGAGGGTGGCTTAAATGATCAAGGGTCTGGAGAACAAGCCCTATGAGGAGTGGCTTAAAGAGCTGGCATGTTTAGCCTGAAGAAGAGAAGGCTGAGAGGAGACGTGATAGCCATGTATAAATATGTGTGAGGAAATCATAGGGAGGAGGGAGCAAGCTTGTTTTCTGCTTCCCTGGAGACTAGGATGCGGAACAATTGCTTCAAACTACAAGAGAGGAAATTCCATCTAAACATTAGGAAGAACTTCCTGACTGTGAGAGCTGTTCAACAGTGCAACTCTCTGACTCTGTGGTAGAGGCTCCTTCTTTGGAAGCTTTTAAACAAAGGCTGGATGGCCATCTGTCGGGGTGATTTGAATGCAATTTTCCTGCTTCTTGGCCAAAGGGGGTTGGACTGGATGGCCCATGATGTCTCTTCCAACTCTATGATTCTATGATTCTATACAAACACAGGCAAAAATTCAATGCCTTGTGACAATGAAATACAATCACACTCAAATACACAGACAAAGGCAGGGGCTTCTCCTTTCATTTCAGGCTCTGGAGGCAGTGCTCATCTCTGGCGGCGGTGCTCTTCTCCATTTCCAAGCCGAGGAGCCTGCATTGTCCATAGACACCTCCTGGTGGCCAGCATGACTGCTTGGAGCATCTTTTTTACCTTTTCCCACCAAAGTGGTACCTATTGATCTACTCATATTTGCATCTTTTCAAATATAGAGCTAGGGCTAACAGCAGGAGCTTACCCTGTCCTGCAAAATCGAACGGCCAACCTTCAGGTCAGCAGTTCAGCAGCACAAGGGTTTAACCCATTTAAAAAAGAACTATAAAACAGTGCAATAATCCACCACAGTTTTATTGTCAAGATGCAATTTCTCTAAAGTTAGTGGGTTTAGTGCCATAATCTGAGGTTCAAACCACTACTTCACCATGAAGTTGAGGAAGAATTTAAAAGGGTCTGACCCTGAAGGACCCACCAAAAAGGGCTCGCTACAGTGGTGAGCAAGAGAAGCTACAATTTTAAAAGATTTTTCCCTAAGTTCCCAAAAAGAATCTCACCAAAGTTGAAGGAAGCGCCACCGAAATGATTTTATTGCGATCCAGCTGGAAAGGATGCAAAGCAGCAATATTTCGCCAAACTAAGCATAACATGTGTACAAATAAAAGCCATTTTCATACAGAAACAGGGTTGTCAGTTTTGCATTTCCCGCTCCCCGAGGAGTTTCCGTATCCGCGGTTTGAAGAAACGCAGATTCGGCCTCCCTAGGACCCCTGGAAGGCATACCAGGTTTGCCAGCGGCTACCCGCAGCCCGGAAAAGGGTGAATTCGTGCATTACATACTAGTGAGTCAGTAAAAGGAAACAATGTATCACTATGAAGAGGTGAAGATTACAATTCAATTAGTCTTTATTTAGGGTTTTGTTACAATGTTGGGGCTGGGGAAAGAAGCGAAAGGAGAGAGCTCAAGGTTGCAAAGAGTCCCTGGTTGAGGATGCTGCTGGGGCACATTTCATCAGCGCTGGCCCAATGGAGCATCCAGGAACTGCAGAATCCCTGCAGCTGGTCAAATCAGCTGGAAAGCAGGGGTCTGGGTCGAACTCGGCATCAACCATACTTTCTGAATTCCTTCCCTCTCTTTTTCCTATGTATACCATTCTCTCATATGTTGTCCATGGGTTCTTTTTCATATCCAGTGACTGAATCAAAATTCTGGTCTTTGTTCGTTCACAGCGACCCGTTTGCTTTCTCCTTTGTATTGTCGAAGGCTTTCATGGCTGGAATCACTATACTGTAAAGATGAAGATCCAAATAGAGGAAAAGTGTTCCTGCCATACATCAAGGGAACCACTGACCGCATAGGGAAGCTGATGAGGAAACACAACATACAAACCCACCAAGAAAATCCAACAAATGCTATGTTCAGCAAAGGACAAGAGGGATCCTCTCACCTCTGCAGGAGTCTACCGTATACCATGCAGCTGTGGACAAGTCTACAGAGGGACCACCAAATGCAGCATTGCCCAAACACGAATCAAGGAACGTGAAAGGCACTGCAGATTAACTCAACCAGAGAAGTCAGCCATAGCAGAACACCTGATGAACCAACCTGGACACAGCAGATTATTTGAGAACACAGAAATGCTGGACCACACCAACAACCACCATGTCAGACTACACAGAGAAGCCACTGAAATCCACAAGCATGTGGACAATTTCAACAGAAAGGAAGAGACCATGAAAATGAACAAAATCTGGCTACCAATATTAAAAAACTCTAAAATTACAACAGCAAAACAGCAGAGAGGAAACAACCAGGCACATCTTAACACCTCTCAACAAAAGATTTTCCCAGGCTCAGGCAGGCCTTCAAATGCTAATGAAGGTGATCAGTTGAAACATTCACACCTAGCTCCAGCAGACAAGAGTCCTTTGTCCTACCTGGTCATTGCACAGATAAATAAACCCATTGTCCTATTTTCAACAGACCTCACTACCTCTGAGGATGCTTGCCAAAGATGCCGGCGAAACGTCAGGAGAGATGCCTCTAGAACATGGCCCTATAGCCCGAAAAAACCCACAAGAACCTAGTGCTTTCTCCTTTGTTTCTCACCACCTTGTTTTCGGTGCCATATTATCTGGCAATTTAAGATTGATCACAAATTCTTGCTGGTTCCTCCATCCTGAATGAATCACTACTTTCTTCGCTCTGCCCTTTAAAATGCAAGTGACTTGTGAATAAACAACAGATGGCCAAGCGAACTGTGGGATGCGGTGACACCAGAACTGTGGTGACATCTCACCCAGCCAAGATCGCAGCGATTCACGATGGATGAATATTTGCAAGTGGGCTTACACCATCAACCATAGTTGTGTGTATTGCTTAATGTATATGAATCTCTATCTAAGGTTTTATCCAATGTGTATTTCCATATGATTTTGCAAGGAGGCAGTTTGCATCCTTGGAACCTTCATAGGTCACAAGTCTTCGTTTGTCAGCTTTCCGTATTTGTGGGGTTAGGGATGCAGGATTGCCACAAAAGTGGAACAAACAGAGGAGGCATAGTTTTTTTTAACACCTGAGAGAATACTTCTCTAAGCATCTGTAAGTCCTCCAACATGATTCTGTCGTCAACTTTCACTAGCTATTGATCTTAAAGTCATACTGGATGACCAACAAATGCCTTCAGGAGTGTTTTCTCTAGATCCTTCAGAGCAATTCTGTGTTTGATTTTCTACTGGAACCAGAAGTGTTTTGGATCTTGGGTAATGAGATATGGAGCTCAAGTCTCAATGCAAAATTCATGTATGTTTCCGAGATGTGTTATACATATAATGTAACTTTATACAATATTTTAACTACGAAGGTTGAATGAAAAGTAATGCCTCCACCTTTGTAACTCCTCAACAGATGGCAGTACTGGTATGTGGCAGTTATTGGCTTGTTCAGTAGACTCTCCTCTACAGTTCCATTTTGGCAGGAAGCCTTAGCATTGAATGATTGTGTTGTTAAAGTGTGAAATATGGAACCCTGTGCACACAGTCAATCAATGCGACTTAAGCAACGTGCATTCATTGAATCCTTGACAGCAGAAGGTGTCACCCCAAAGGAGATTCATCAAAGGAGAGAATGCAAGCTGTTTATGGTGATTGTGTTGATGTGAGTACTGTGCATTGTTAGGTGAGTATGTTTAAAGATGTTGAGGTGGGAACATCTGACTTGTATGACAAACAAAGAGTTGCACGTCCTGTGACAGCAATCACTGAGTTTCACAAGCAAAAGGTTGACAGATTGATTCAGGATGATCGTTGTATCACTCAGAGAGAAATTCCAAGCATAATCGGCATTTCAGAAGAACGCATGGGTCACATTATTGCTTTGCTTGGCTATCGGAAGATATGTGCACGATGGGTTGCAGAAACAGAGTGTTGACTTCTTCCATGATGGCTTCAGAAAACGTGTTCATTGTTGGCAGAAATGTATCCAATTGTCTTGTGATTATGTGGAAAAGTGAATAGTGGTAGTTAAAGAGAACATTCTAAGGATTATTTCTGCATTCGATTTATTAAAATATTCCCATCCAAACCCAAGTAATGAAGGTGGAGGCATTACTTTTCATTCAACCCTCGTAATTTTGCATAGGAAACAAAATGGATGTGCATTAAGCCATCAGAAAGCATATCTCAGCCACTCATGTGATAGTTGGAGTATTTTGAATTTGAAGATTCTAGATATGGGTTGGTCAATCTGTCCTATGCTACCAAAGCTCACCAAAATCATCAAATCCATACCAAAATCTGGATCATTCATACCACAATACTTATCATTTCTATTTATGGATTTAAAAGCTGAATAGTGAAGAAGGCTGACCAAAAAACAAAGCATCAACCAATTCATTTAAAATGCAGGGATGGAGGAGAGTGTTATGGATGCCGTAGACTGCCAAAAAGACAAATAGATCAATCCAAGAACAAGTCAACCCTGAACTCTTGTTGGGAGCCAAAATGACTCAGTTGAGACTACTGCACTTTGGACACAATCATAAAATGACATGATACACTGGGAAAAGATGATAATATTTTGAATAGCTGAAGGCAGTAGGAATAAACCGCATTGCAGAGGGATTCCCATCAAAGAAGCCTCAACCTGAGTTTGCAAGACCTGATCTGAGCTGTTGTTATCCAAAGATGTTGGAGGTTTCTCATGACTTTGTGTGATAATGTTAGGGTGTCATTACACAAATTACAGCAGGATAATAGCTAGGGCTTATCACAAGAATCAGAGAATCCTTGAGTTGGAAGGCACCTCATGGGCCATCCAGTCCAACCCTATTTTGCCAAGATGCAGGAAAATAGCAAAACATCCCCAACACATGCCCATCCAGCCTCTGTTGAAAAGCCTGCAAAGGAGCCTCCACCACACTCCGGGGCACAGAGTTCCACTGCTGAACAGCTCTCACGGTCAGGAAGTTCTTCCTCATGTTCAGGTGGAATCTCCTTTCCTGTAGTTCATTTTATTTATTTATTTTCTGTATTTGTATACCGCCTTTCTCAGCCAGTTGGCGACTAGTTTGACACCATTGCTCCAATGCGTCATAGTCTCCAGGACAGCAGAAAACAAGCCTGCCCCCTCCTCCCTATGACTTCCCCTCACATCTTGATCCATGGCCCTCATCATGTCTCTCTCAGCCTTCTCTTCTGTAGGCTAAACATGCCCAGCTCTTTAAGCCGCTCCTCATAGGGCTTGTTCTCCAGACCCTTGATCATTTTAGTTGCCATTCTCTGGACACATTCCAGCTTGCCAACATCTCCCTTCAATTGTGGTGCCCAGAATTGGACGCAGTATTACAGGTGTGGTCTGACCAAGGAAGAAATGAGGGGTAGCAGGACTTCCCTGGATCTAGGCACTCCAAGATCTTTTCCACATGTACTGCTGATGTGCCAGGCATCCCTCATTCTGTATCTTTGCATCGCATTAAGATGGCACTGTACTTCCATCATTATTGGATCACACCTATTCATTGATAGCAACCAATCAATGGTTGCTATCAATGTTGTTCAGCTATTGTTTCTGATGCAGTCATCTCATTCTGTTGCAGTTCCAATTTTCCAATATCCCCATTTTTCATCTTCAAAAATGTGAAGTCATCCCACTTCCTATGTCTAGACAACGAGGACATTATGATGTATAGGAACTATATTGTTTTTACTCCATTTCCCAGTTTTTATTTTAGTTTAAACTTTCATTTTGATAGGGCAGGTAAAAAAAATCAGTTGGTGTGTTAATTTAAAAATGAAAAGCACAAAGCTGATTTTTTGGGGGCTGCATTTGGGACTAGCTGTGCCTGGGAGTTTTGGCAACAGTTACATACTTAGGTTTTAGCTGTGCAGGAGCTTACAGAGAGTGTCACGTTGCCAGGGCGCTGCCTTATTTAGGTAGAGATGAACCAAACTCCCAGTTTTATCAAACAATTTAATTAAAACAGCACTTACTTGCTGGTTGTTTTAATAGACCAAAATATAAAACAGCCACAGAATAAACAAAAAGCTACACCATAGCAAAAGCTACACCATAGTCAAAGGGTCCAGTCCAGTGGTCAAATGCCAAGAGTTCAATAATCAAAGTCCAGAGATCAAGAATCTATACCATAGTCAAAAGCCAGTCCAAAGGTTCAAGGTTCCAGGGTTCCAAGATTACAGGAGACAGGTCAAGATACCAAAAATCCAACAGACCGGGGGGGGGGGGGACCAGCAGCATCCACCACCAAAATATGACAATACTTTCTCCCAAAGATTAGTCCCAAGGTTAGCTCCTTAAATCCAGTAATACCCAGCTGCAAGCTATTTCTTGCATACCTCCACCCTTAATTGCTTTCACCCATGAACTTACTTACAGATTACTAAACCCTTTATAATACTTACATTAACCCATCACCAAGCACTATCAACTGCAGAACATATGACAGAGAGACAGTTCTTGCTTCATGAGCTGATGGAAGAAGATGGTACATGTGAAAAAGATCTTGGAGTCCTCATGGACAACAAGTTAGACATGAGCCAACAGTGGGGTGTGGCGGCAGGAAAAGCCAATGGGATTTTGGCCTGCATCAATAGGAGCCTAGTGTCTAGATCTAGGGAAGTCATGCTACCCCTCTATTCTGCTTTGGTTAGACCACATCTGGAATATTGTGTCCAATTCTGGGCACCACAATTCAAGAGAGATATTGACAAGCTGGAATGTGTCCAGAGGAGAGCAACAAAAATGATCAAGGGTCTGGAGAACAAGCCCTATGAGGAACGGCTTAAGGAGCTGGGCATGTTTAGCCTGAAGAAGAGAAGGCTGAGAGGAGATATGATAGCCATGTATGAATATGTGAGAGGAAGCCACAGGGAGGAGGGAGCAAGCTTGTTTACTGCTTCCATGGAGATTAGGACAAGGAACAATGGCTTCAAACTACAAGGAGATTCCATCTGAACATGAGGAAGAACTTCCTGACTGTGAGAGCCGTTCAGCGGTGGAACTCTCTGCCCCGGAGCGTGGTGAAGGCTCCTTCTTTGGAAGCTTTTAAACAGAGGCTGGATGGCCATCTGTCAGGGGTGATTTGAATGCAATATTCCTGCTTCTTGGCAGGGGGTTGGACTGGATGGCTCAGGAGGTCTCTTCCAACTCTTTGATTCTATGATTCTATGAAGGTCTTCCACATGGACACCTAAAGACCATTTGAATTTCTCTCAAAGGACATTGTGTGAGTCAATGCAACTATTCACATGGTTGTATATATGTTGCTCTGCATTACAAAGAGTCATCTCTTTGTTCTTTACTTATCATCTACGTGGCATATTTAATTATCCTGGCAAGACAGTGTGTAGACTGGTTAAAGTGTGAACAGCACATGGTTTTCATTTTGCCACACGTTTTGCTGCAAATGTGCAATTATGATGGATCACTCGTACAGTATGGCCCTCCATTTGTCAGACATGTGGAAACTGCTCAATTGCACCACTGCAGCATAAGAAAAAATAATAATTATGCACCATGGATGCAGTACATAAAGCTTGGAAGTTGGGATAAACAAAGCAGATCAATGTGGAATGAAGGCTGGAATGCGTATCCCGGAAGTGGCACCCTTTTGCCACTGGAGACCAGGTATGGGAGTCATTGTTTCCATCCTGGTATTTTTCCATTTCCTCAAATGACATGCTTCCTGCAAGACAACAGGTTGATATGATGAATCCATTAGGAATTAGAGCAGTTGATTACACTTTAGCTCAGTAGAATAATCGGAAATGTTACCACTGCCATATAATCCAGTTCAAAGCAGATAATGTGGATTTTATATGGCAGTGTAGAAGGTATAAGAACAACATCCAGAACACAGCAACTAGGGCATCTTCAGTCATACTTCCTCTGGAAGACAGCGTTCCTGACATCTGAACCCTTAAATTTTCCAAGGCACCTTGTCGCTATTTCACATACAAAAGCCAACCAAAGAGAGAACTGAATCTTCATTCAGTGTTGAAAATGGGTCAATGATTGACGTCAAGAGGAAACCTCATTCCTGATCCATGGCAAACCTACTACAGATTTGGGTCGCTGTGAGTTTTTCAGGCTGTATGGAATAGAGTAACATTATTGTCATTCTACATTGTACAATGAAATTAAATGCTTTCCCTAGCACACAACACAAAACAACACACCCATCCCTCCACACTCCAACCACCATCCCACAGCCCCCAATGCCACATCAATGCAAAACCATGGTGTTCAATACATTTACAGCAATAGGATAAAAGCTATTTCTCGATCTAGGTTGCTATGAGTTTTCCAGGGTGTCTGGCCATGTTCCAGAAGCATTCTCTCCTGTCGTTTCGCCCACATCTATGGCAGGCATCCTCAGAGGTTGTGATGTCTGGGTTGTTGTAGGTTTTTCGGGCTATATGGCCATGTTCTAGAAGCATTCTCTCCTGAAGTTTTGCTTGCATCTGTGGCAAGCATCCTCAGAGGTTGTGAGGGCTGAAGATGCTTGCCACGGATGCAGGCGAAACTTCAGGAGAGAATGCTTCTAGTACATGGCCTTATAGCCCGAAAAACCTACAACAACCCAGTGATTCCAGCCATGAAAGCCTTCAATAATATGTTGTGAGGTCTGTTGGAAACTAGGAAAACTGGGTTTCTATATCTGTAGAATGTCCAGGGTGGGAGAAAGAACTTTTCTCTGCCTGAGGCAAGTGTGAATGCTGTAATTGGTCACCTTGATTAGTATTGGATGGCCTTGCAGCTTCAAAGACTGGCTGATTACTGCCTGGGGTGTCCTTTGTTGGGAGGTGTTAGCTGGCCCTAATAACCTCTCAACAAAAGATTGCCCCAGGCACTGCCAGGCCATCAAATGCTAATCAAGGTGGTCAGTTGAAACATTCACACCTAGCTCCAGCAGACATGAGTCCTTTGTCCCACTCTGGTCATTCCACAGATATATAAACCCTTTTTCCTAGTTCCAACAGACCTCACTACCTCTGAGGATGCTTGCCATAGATACAGGCGAAACATCAGGAGAGAATGCCTCTAGAACATGGTCATATAGCTCAAAAAAACCTACAACTCAGTGACCCTGATTGTTCTTTGTCTGTTTGTCCTTGTCTTTGTCACCCTGTACCATCTGCCAGGTGGTAATAATTTTTAAAAAATGAATATATCACATGAGATAATGCTCTGAGCTTTCTTAAGGCAGTGGGACCTATAAAGTTCTTCCAAAGAGGGGAGAAAGAGGGAAATCAATTATTCTCTGTGCAGAAGTGGCAACTCTTTGGAGCGCCTACTGGAGAATGCTGCTGGAACATCTCTATACAGTCCAAAAAACTAACAACAACCTAGTGATTCCAGCCATGAAAGCCTTCGACAATCTTTTGCAAGATTAATTCAGAAGAGGCTTGCAATTGCCTTCCTCTGAGGCTGAGAGAGTGTGACTTGCCCATTTCACTCAGTGGGTTTCCACAGCCAAGCTGGGATTCGAACTCTGATCTCCAGAGTCATCGTCTAATGCTCAAACCAGCTTCCTACCCTCATCATAGTCACACAGTTTGATCTGAAACCACCCAAAACATTTTGATGTGATGGGGATAGTGCTGTGATTTCCATTTAATAAAAAAGAGGGTGAGACTAGGTGACCCATGGGGTTCCCATTTTAAAAAGAAAGCAAAGAAGAGGAAGCTGTTTTCTCATTCTGCCAAAGCAATTAGGAAAAGCACAGCGATCTATGAGCAAAGGAACTTGAAAGAACTTTTGATAAGTCATCCTTTTTATTCTGCCTAATACAAAGGCAAAGACATTGTTTTATTTTCAGCCTGGTACGAACCATCTTTAAAAAGCCTCTTCATTACATACAGATATTCACACACACCCTTTATGTTAATTTCTTGTTATCTGGGAATCATTCTTGATGCATAAATATGCATAATAACCTTGTCCTACATGATGTAATGCTGTTTATAATAGCCAATCAAGAGATCTTTTGTGTAAACAGACAAGGTTATACATAGATCATAGAATCAAAGAGTTGGAAGAGACCTCATGGGCCATCCAGTCCAACCCCATTCTGCCAAGAAGCAGGAATATTGCATTCAAATCACCCCTGACAGATGGCCATCCAGCCTCCATTTAAAAGCTTCCAAAGAAGGAGCCTCCACCACACTCCGGGGCAGAGAGTTCCACTGCTGAACGGCTCTCACAGTCAGGAAGTTCTTCCTCGTGTTCAGGTGGAATCTCCTCTCTTGTAGTTTGAAGCCATTGTTCCATTGCATCCTAGTCTCCAAGGAAGCAGAAAACAAGCTTGCTCCCTCCTCCCTGTGGCTTCCTCTCATATTTATACATGGCTATCATATCCCCTTTCAGCCTCCTTCAGGCTAAACATGCCTAGCTCCTTAAGCCGCTCCTCATAGGGCTTGTTCTCTAGACCCTTGATCATTTTAGTCGCCCTCCTCTGGACACATTCCAGCTTGTCAACATCTCTCTTGAATTGTGGTGCCCAGAATTGGACACAATATTCCAGGTGTGGTCTAACCAAAGTGAAATAGAGGGGTAGCATTACTTCCCTAGATCTAGACACTATGCTCCTATTGATGCAGGCCAAAATCCCATTGGCTTCTTTTGCCGCCACATCACATTGTTGGCTCATGTTTAACTTGTTGTCCACGAGGACTCCAAGATCTTTTTCACACATACTGCTCTCAAGCCAGGCATCGTCCCCCATTCTGTATCTTTGCATTTCGTTTTTTCTGCCCAAGTGTTTGTATCACTGTAATTTAGGGGGGAAAACACCACCTTGGGAACTTTTTCCAAGGGATTCTTTTCCTCCATTCTGGAGAATGCCAAAATTGAAAACTGGTTGATTTCCCATATTTGGAAAAATCCTCTGTCACAATGGGAAAAATCCCGATCGCTCCTCTGTCGTCCCACTAATTCAGCTGCTTTTAAAATGTCCCATTTTTTCTCTTCTTTTGACCGGAGCTTTCTTCAATCGCTGCAAATTTAGTTCCAAGGGCAAAAAAGTCCTTTGCAATCAATTTATTCAGAGATACCATTTTTTGGTTTCCTCCCCAAAACATCGGAGGCCATGAAAGATAATGTGATTTGTTGTTCAGGTTGAAAGGCACAATTGTTGTAGGACATCAAGTGTCTGAGGATTTGTCAAAGAATGAGGGGGATGATGGAGATCAGGGAGAGGACGAGGGGGGATGATGGGGATTGGAGAGAATTGAAGGCCTCAGATTGGAGAGAATTACAGGCAGAAGAGGCTGATGTTGTGGATTCCTGTGCTGGCTCCCAGGCAACAGAATAACATGAAACTCCTTGGACAGATGAGGAGTTTTCCTGGGAAACTAGATTAGGCCTAAGAATGGAGGGACTAGAAATAGACAAACTAGATATTCTCACAGAATCCGTCCAGGTATGTTCGGCATGATGTCATGGGTGCCTCGACAGTTTTAAATTAAGTAGTTTGGCTTCAAGCCTTTCAGAGGAGACAATGTTGCAATGGAGATGGTTCTCCTGTCCCTGATATCAAGTTCATGATTCAAATATTCTCAAGATTCCTACTCTGGTTCATGCCTTTGTTTCCTTGAAGGATTAACCTTGGAAAAGTCACTGTTTTCATGTTTATGGACTTATGTTTGAAGCACTGCTGTGGACTTTGGTTCTCTTGAATTTATGCTCTGTCATTTTTTGATTACTGCTAGTTTGTAATTTCTATTCTACAGACACTTTTCGGAATTGCCCGTTTCCCATTTTTATCTGCTTTCTTTAATAAACATTTTTAGATAGAAGAGCATTTCTCAACCTGGGGGTCGGGACCCCCAGAGGGGTTGTGAGGGGGTGTCAGGGGGTCACCAAGGCCCATCAGAAAGCACAGTATTTTCTGTGAGTCATGGAGGTTCTATGTAGGAAGTTTGGCCCAATTCTATCACCGGTGGGGTTCAGAATGCTCTTTGATTGTAGGTGAACTATAAATCCCAGCAGCTACAACTCTCCAGTGTCAAGTCTATTTTTCCCAAACTCCACCAGTGTTCACATTTAGGCATATTGAGTATTTGCACTAAGTTTGGTCCAGAGCCATCATTGTTTGGGTCCACAGTGCTCTCTGGATGTAGGTGAATTACAACTCCAAAACTCGAGGTCAATGTCCACCAAACCCTTCCAGTATTTTCTGGTGGTCATGGGAGTTCTGTGAGCCAAGTTTGGTTCAGTTCCATCGTTGGTGGAGTCCAGAATGCTCTTTGATTGTAGGTGAACTATAAATCCCAGCAACTACAACTCCCAAATTACAAAATCAATCCCCCCCCCCAACCCCACTAGTATTCAAATTTGGGTGTATTGGGTATTTGTGCCAAATTTGGTCCAGTAAATGAAAATACATTCTGCATATCAAAGATTGACATTACAATTCATAACAGGAACAGAATTACAATTATGAAATAGCAACAAAAATAATATTATGGTTGGGGGTCACCACAACATGAGGAACTGTACGATTGTTATGGTCTTAACTGATATGTTATTGCTTTTAAATATTTTAAAGGTTTTATGATGTTGTTGGCATTGAATTTTTGCCTTGTGAACTGCCCCGAGTTGCTTGCGGGCTGAGAGGGGTGGTATACAAATGTAGCAAATAAATAATAAATAAATATTAAGGGGTCATGGAATTAGGAAGATTGAGAAATGCTGAGATAGAATTACTGGACTGTGCTACAACTTTCGTGGGAAAAATCCTAAGGACTCCAGATGGAAATTCTTCAGAGCCTTGGCTGGTAGGTCTACTCGAGTACCCAAGAAGCAATTTGGAGCTGGGAGTAGGGCGCACACCAGCAAAGCCTAGAAAGCAGATTGCCCAGGTCAGAGTCAAAAAGGGTTTTCCTCGTAAAGGAAAGAAATAGTTCTCCAAGCAAGTTGCCTGTCCATTGTAGACAAGTTAAGAAGCATTTGTTTTATTTGTTGAAGATCTAAGATTGTGTTGCATCCCAGATCAGGAAACAAGACCATACAATTAAATCCACCACACCGGACTGTAGGAAAAACAATCCTTTTTTATTGATGAAAAATTGGTTACAAAAGAAAGGCAAATGCAAAGTCAAAGAGCCACAATAGAAACACAGCAGTCAGGAAAATCTCTGAGCTTGAGCAAAATTCCAAAAACCAGAATACAAAAACCAGGAACCTGTTAGCATCTCACTAACCATGTGCTTGAAAACTAGAAGCTTCTGGGATTACCGGCCATGGAACACAGGAAATCTGCCAAGGCACAGCCGCAGTCCAAAACGTTGCTTGATCTAACGAGACACCCGGAAGGAGGCCCCTTAAGCCAAAGAAACTATTCCTTGAAACGCCCCTTGACTTTGAAGCCTGGGCCTGTCTCTCCTGTAATCTATTTGACCTTCGTAGAAACTGTGAATCACTCCTGTTTCTAGCTATCTGTTCCTTTCGGTCCTCATTAAAAAAAAACCAGGTGTGATTTCCTCTGGAGAGCTATCACGGCTGGATTCCAAAACATTTTCATCAGGCTGTTCAGTTTCACTTTCCTCGCCACTGACCTCAGCATCAACAACAGTTTCAACACTATCAGGGAGAGATACATGTTCAGTGACTTGCTCAGTTGGAAATACAATCATAGAATCAGGTTCACACAGAGATAGGGGCTCAAGTTCACACAGAGCAGGCTGAACCCCAACAGATTGTTTGTTGAAGACCTAAGCAATAATAAAGAACTTTGTTAAACTTTTAAGCTTCTAAAGACTTTGTATAGGAAAACCCATAGGGCCTCTCATCCGAGGCACCCCGGCTTCCCACTGGGCACAAAAAGCACATCTTGTTCAAAAGCCAATTGCTATATGCCCAGCGTGCGACAGCACAGGACTCTAGTGTGGTGCTGGGTGAAAAGGTGTTTCAGCGCTAGAGTGCAACAGCAGTATGGGTTGGCTGGCTTCTTTCTTTCTTTCCCGGTAATTCTTGACCGCATTATTCTGATTTATTTTATTTCTTTTACCTTCCCAAATTGTCAGTTTATGGCTTAGCTGAGGCAGAGGGGATTGTAAGCCTTATAACAACTTCCATGTTTCACTGCACAGCACTGCATTTCTTTTTATGTACTTCATTATCCCAGTTATAAAAGCGGCAAACAGCTCTCCTAATTTTTATTTCAACAGCAAACAGCATTGCAATCGGTCAAGAGACAAAAGGCAAATTGTTAAAGCGGTCCTTTCCTGATCACTTAAAAAAACCCAACACAACATTTTAATTAAAGAGCTATCTCCATTCTGCTATAAAAATTTTATGGCTTATTTGTAAAGAGAATTGAAAAAAGACATTGTGAGCAAGAGAAACAATGTGTGTGTTTTCCCCTTTTTATAAAAAGCAAAATGTTTTACGGGGAAGAGGATAACATGTTTCCCTTTGGCGTAACTGGGTTATAAACTCCATAGAGTCACAAGCTAAGCTAAAAACAAATCATAGAATTGAAAATAGGAAGGGAACCCACAAGGCCATCTAGTCCATCCTTAGGCCAGAGTCAGGATTATATGTGTGTGTGTAGTGCGGATATGTTTCTGCTTTCTGATTGGCTCCCACTTCCACAGGTCACTGTGACCCCCACAAATAATGGACCTGGACCAAACTTGGCAGACAGACCCCTGCCTTCCCATGACCCATATTCATCCTGGTGATGTTTGGAGGAGGTTGAACCACGGTTGATGGGATTTGAAGTACCTTCACCTGACTCAGCTCCAACTTCCACATACCAATACTTACTTACTTAGGCAATCCCTCATTTTCCGAGGATTGTCTTCCAGTATTCTTGTGGGTCCGCATGTGGCTGTGGAGCCCTATTCTTGCTCTGCATCTTCTTACGCAGTGAGGGCATTGGTCTCCAGGTGGAAGGCGGTCTCGGTCGGGGTTGGCTTGACGAGCCTTCCTCTTGGCACGCTTCCCCCTTTCACCCTCCATTCGTGCCTCTTCAAATTCTGCAGCACTGCTCATCACAGCTGACCTCCAGCTGGAGTGCTCAAGGGCCAGGGCTTCCCAGTTCTCAGTGTCTATGCCAGAGTTTTTAAGTTTGGCTTTGAGCCCATCTTTAAATCTCTTTTCCTGTCCACCAACATTCCGTTTTCCATTCTTGAGTTCGGAGTAGAGCAACGCTTTGGGAGATGGTGGTCGGGCATCTGGACAACGTGGCCGGTCCAGCGGAGTTGATGGCGGAGGACCATCGCATTGATGCTGGTGGTCTTTGCTTCTTCCAGCACGCTGACGTTTGTGCACCTGTCTTCCCAAGAGATTTGCAGGATTTTCCAGAGGCAGCGCTGATGGAATCGTTCCAGGAGTCGCATGTGACGTCTGTAGACAGTCCACGTCTCACAGGCATATATTATTATTACTAACTTTATTTGTACCCCGCTGACATCTCCCGAAGGACTCGGTGTGGCTTACAAAGGCCAAGGCCCTCAATAAAACAACAGCATAACAAATACAACAATAAAACTCATAAAGCAAACCAATAAACATTAAAGCAATAACAGTAAAACATCAAAACAATACATCATGACACATTTAAAACTAGAGCCGGGCCAAATGTAATGAATAAATTAAAAAGTGCTGGACATGACAGGTGAAATGTAAGGATTTTAGGGTAGGTGCAATGTGCAGGCAATCTTAAATCTCTGGTAAAGTGCGTTTGGGACATGATGCTGGAAGTTTCCTATTCTGGAAAGGCACACTGGAACAGCCAGGTCTTCAAGCTCTTCCTAAAGACTGCCAGCGTTGGGGCTTGTCTGATGTCCTTGGAGAGAGAGTTCCAGAGTCGGGGGGCTACCACAGAGAAGGCCCTGTCCCTCGTCCCCACCAAACGCGCTTGCGATGCAGGTGGGATCATGAGCAGGGCCTCTCCAGATGAACGGAGGGATCGTGTGGGTTCATATAGCAGGGTTGGGAGGACAATAGCTCTATAAACAAGCACCTTGGTATCCCTACGGATGTCCCGGCCCTCAAACACTCTCCAATAACGGACCTGGAGCAACTTGGCACACAGACTCCCAATGACCAACAGAACATACTGTCGTACACCAAGGCTGGAAGCACACCTTTGAACCCACAAACACTCCAAAGTTCTTTAGCAAATAAACAGTTTATTGAATAAATGCAAACAATATTAAAAAGGGTGTAAAGGCAAGTAAAAGATTAAGTAAGAAAGTCTAAAAACCATCCAAAGCGGCAAGTAGGCAAATATAATCCATAAAAGAGAACAGAGATTATTCCTGATTCCATAGCAAAATCCACAAATACATAGTCCTTAAAACCCACATAGGAAAATGTCCAAAGTCTCTTAAAAAGCCAGGGAACAAGGTTGTACAGAAACCAAAATTCACAGAAGAATTACACAGGAAAACTTTCACCAAGAGCAACTTGAACATGAGCCTTGAGCAGAGATTTCCATGAATCTTGACATGACATGGATACAAGACTTAACCAGTAACCGACATTGCGCTCACTGAAGGCAATGCTGTGAAAGCCCTATATTTATTCACAAAAACTTACGCAAAATGCATTCCAATTCCCTTGAGAACTCACCTTCCACTTCCTCTTTTCCCTTATCCTAACAGATCTTCTGACTCCCCTTTGCAGGTGGCGATCTTGACAGATTTGACCCCTTCTATCAAAGGTTGATTCCTCCCGGTTGCTCGATAACACATTCCTTTCACTTTCTTTATCTAGCAACACAAGCTGGTTCCCACCAGACTGTCTGGAAACCATTCTATCTTGAGAACTAACAATCCCAGAGTCTTCTAACTCCCCTTGCACTGCAGTTTGTTCTGTGCCCTCTCTTTCATTCACAGACCCCTGAGAATCTACATTAAAATCCAACACGGAAATCTCTGAAGAGTCCTGCTCTGAAGGAGATTGAACATAACCATAATCCTCTTCTTGAGGTAGTGTGACAACCCCAGTCGGCTGAGCTCCTACACATACTGGAGAAGTTTGGAGGGAATTGACCTTGATTTATGAGAGTTATAGTTCACCTGATTTATGAGAGTTATAGTTCATACTACAGGGGTTTATGGGAATTGACCTTGATTTTGGAAGTTGTAGTTCACCCTTAGCTAGAAAGCACTGAACCCGGTAGACGCCGGATCTGGACTAAACTTGGCACACAAACCCAACATGGCCAACTGTGCATAAAAGACAGGGTCATGGGGTGATTGTCCTTCACATATGGGAGTTGTAGTTCAACATTCCCAACTGTAATTGTACAATGGTCAGCCTAGAAAGGGCATCATTTACATAGAAATGTTCATATCTAATTTTATGTTAATTTCTTGCTATCTGTGAATTTTCCAACAAATATGCATAATGCAGTTTGATAACACTGTCTTCACGCTGTTTTCCATAGCCAACCACAAAGGTTTTATGTAAATACATTCCTGTTCAGGTTTACAAGCTTTAGACAAAGCTAAATTCCAAAATTTAGGAAACTATTTTCCAGGTTGGTTTTTCCTCCATTCTGCAAAATGTAAAAAGTAAAGGCTATGGATTATATGGCAGTGTAGGCGCAGGCTGGTTCTACACTGCAATATAATCCAATAATCCAGATTATCAAATCAGACAATCCAGATTATTTTCTTTGAACTAGATTATATGAGTCTACACTGGTGTATAATCCGGTACAAAGCAGATAATGTGGATGATATTATACTATATT
The DNA here is from genome assembly GCF_037176765.1 of Anolis sagrei. Classification (NCBI taxonomy): domain Eukaryota; kingdom Metazoa; phylum Chordata; class Lepidosauria; order Squamata; family Anolidae; genus Anolis; species Anolis sagrei. The sequence continues at coordinate 125,334,901 of NC_090026.1, read as the reverse complement.
ATATCCCAGATTATTAAATCAGATAATCCAGATTATTTGCTTTGAACTAGATGATATGAGTCTACACTGCCATATAATCCAGTTCAAAGCAGAAAACCTGGGTTATATTACATTGCAATATAATCCAGATTATCAAATCAGATAATCCAGATTATTTCCTTTGAACTAGATGATATGAGTCTACACTGCCATATAATCCAGTTCAAAGCAGATAATCCGGATTGTATTACACTGCAATATAATCCATATTATCAAACCAGATAATCCAGATTATTTGCTTTGAACTAGATGATATGAGTCTCCACTGCCATATAGTACAGTTCAAAGCAGATAATCAGGATTATATTACACTGCAGTATAATCCAGATTATTAAATCAGATAATCCAGATTATTTGCTTTGAACTAGATTATATGAGTCTACACTGCCACATGGTCCAGTTCAGAGTAGATAATTTGGATTCAATATGGCAGTGTCCATGGGACTTCAAGATGGATCCACATTGCCCTATATCCCAGGATCTGATCCCAGATAATCTGCTTTGAACTGGTTTATATGAGTCTACACTGCCAGATAATCCAGTTCAAAGCAGATAATCTGGGATGAGATCCCAGGATATAGGGCAGTGTAGAAGGGGCCTCATACAATCCAGTTCAAAACAGATCATCTGGATTTGATTTGGCAGTGTAGATGGGGCCCAAGTTTTCATCAGTGTCAGAGAGTATGGGAAATGTTCTGTCTGACTCAATGCTGTGACAATTCGTCATTCATCGGAGGGCTGTCACATTTGACAGAATGGCGGAAACATAAGATCCTACACAAATACGTATATACATATATCAAGCAAACCTGATTTTCCTGCTGAAGAGCAAGCCTTGAATGAGTGGGGCACGGGAATTATCTCTGTGTAGGAAGGCGCAGCAATGTGAAAAGATCACAGTGCACAACTGCAGTCATGAATCATAGGGTTCTGCCTGGAGTTCAAAATGTATCTATCCAAATTCTGGAGCTCTTTTGCATATCAAGCTGGTTTTCACCCTTTGCAATCATGTGGAATCCCCTGGCCTTGGGCAAAGTCATTTCCGTGGCACTCCAACAGGTTATGGGACAGATCTACACTGAGGAATTAATGCAGTTTTGCACCACTTAAATTGTTTTGGCACAGTGCTATGGAATCATAGGAGCTGTAGTTTTATAAGGTCTTTAACCTGTTTTTCCAAATAGTACTGGAGCCTCACCATACTACAAGTCTCACTATTCCATTGCATTGAGCATTAAAGTTGTTTCAAACTGTATTAATTCTATAGGGTAGATCAGGCATGAGCAAACTTTGTAACTTGGGGGCCGCATGGTGGGCCGGAGTGGGGTTTATGTTCCATAAATGATCAAGTGGAATCAAAGTGCTATATGTATGTACTGTGCAGAAGCTGGCTCAGGGCAGAAGTTTTCTGTACAACTTTAAGTAAGGTTTCAAGCTGTGGTTGGCTGGTGACTTCCATTGTGAGTGGGTTGCAATCTGAACTTGAAGGGAGTAAACCTACACTGGATTCACCGCCCCACTGGTATTAAAATCGCCAGTTGCCAAGGTGCGGTATAAAGTTTAGTACCAGGAATCACATAACCATAAAACCTAGGAATTCCCAGGGTCTCTAGCACAATTCTGTAGTATACAGGTACCAGAAGCCAGGTCATTTAATGGCACTCAGATGTATCCATGGTTACATGTAACTGTAGTCTAGCCAGGAATGTAAACCCCATGGATGCATGCATGCAATAGCAATAATTTCAAAGATGGCTTCTGGAACTACGAAGTAGCACATGCACGTGTTAAGCAGGTCGGTCCCTTTTTGAACTATGGTGCATAAGTGGCTACCTGGCATGTTTGGAACCTGATCACTCCTGCATTCTTAAAGAGCAATGTTCTTCCTCTCGATTGTGACACAAGCAGAGTCTCTGCCAGGTCAACCCGAAACTCTTGCCAAGAACAAGCCAGGAAATACAGTTTAAGTGGGAGTTAGGAAAACAGCCAGACTTCGGAAGGAGAATAGTCGTCCTTGTGGTTCTTTCTTTTCCCTAAAGAAAATGTCCCAGTGAAAGCTGTACAGAAGCCAGTATTTGCCTTTCCATATCGGTGGGTTTCTTTGCTACTTGGCAGGACAAGGAAACGTTGGGACTTACCAAAGGTCCTTGTCTATCCACCCTGCAATATCGCATTGATTCGGCTGAGGTCTTTTGCATGATGAACCAAGACTAAGATCCTGTCTAATATAGAACCATAGACTTGGAGGCCACCTTGAAGGCCATCTAGTCCAACCTTCAGCTCCATGCTGAAGCCTGAATCTGGGACATCTCCAACAGAGGCCTACTCAGCATTTGCTTGAAGGTCTCCAAAGAAAGATCCTGAGCAATTCGTTTTCATTGCAGGTTTCCTGATATCGTTGAGAAATATCTCCTCATGGCCAAGGCAATGACATCTCCAGCCCATCTCCTGTTTGGATATCAACCAGCACACCAACGCCTTAAATCAAGAAATAGTTTTTAAAAAACTACAGAGAAACTCGCAGGAACACCTCAATATAATGTTCCATCCAGTGTGGTTTTGGTAACTTTTCATGACAGAGTAAGATACAAGGTCTGGAATCTTATCTGCCAAAGAGCGATGGATGTCTCACCAAACTGCGGCTCTCATGATTCAATAGCACAGAGCCGTGGCAGTCCAAGTAGTGTCAAACTGCATTAAATCTTCAGTGTAGATGCGCCTGTCAATCCAGAAGAAGCTGAAGGGATGTCACCACTTCAACTGCAAATACTCGATTCTACAGATTTATGGGAGTTGCCCTGACCTACAAGAAGCACTACCTGAATATCAAGCAAAAAGTGGATGCTAGAAACAATATAATACGAAAGCTGACTGGCACAACCTGGGGATCACAACCAGACACAGTGAAGACATCCGCCCTTGCGCTATGCTACCCTGCTGCTGAGTTTGCATGCCCAGTGTGGAACACATCTCACCACACTAAAACAGTGGATATGGCTCTTAATGAGACATGCCGCATTATCACAGGGTGTCTGTGCCCTACACCACTGGAGAAATTACACTGCTTAGCCGTTATTGCACCACCTGACATCCACCGGGAAGTAGCATCCAATAGTGAAAGGACCAAGGCAGAGACATCTCCAGCTCATTCCTTGTTTGGGTATCAGCCAGCACATCAACAACTTAAATCAAGAAATACTTTTCTAAGATCTACAGAGACACTCGCTGGAACACCTCAGCAAGCGAGAGTCCAAAAGTGGCAGGCTCAAACCCAGCACCTCAATGGCTGATACCAAATGAGAGGCTCCTCCCTGGGCACACAGAAAACTGGGCGACTTGGAAGGCGCTGAACAGACTGCACTCTGGCACCACGAGATGCAAAGCCAACCTTCAGAAATGGGGCTACAAAGTGGAATCCACGACATGCGAGTGTGGAGAAGAGCAAACCACTGGCCACCTGCTGCAATGCAACCTGAGCCCTGCCACATGCACAATGGAGGACCTTCTTGCGGCAACACCAGAAGCACTCCAAGTGGTCAAAGGACATTTAATCAACTACCAAGCTTGCAAACTCTTTGTATTTTGTATGTTTATTTGTTTGTTCTGTCAAAAATGTATACAACTGTTCGGTTGCCTGACACGATAAATAAATAAATGGGAGTTAAAGAGTGATGGATGCCTCACCAAACTGCAGCTCTCATGATTCAATAGCACTGAGCCATGGTGGTCCAAGCTGGAATGTGTCCAGAGGAGAGCGACTAAAATGATAAAAGTTCTGGAGAACAAGGCCTATGAGGAGCGGCTTAAGGAGCTGGGCATGTTTAGCCTGAAGAAGAGAAGGCTGAGAGGGGATATGATAGCCATGTATAAATATGTGAGAGAAAGCCACAGGGAAGAGGGAGCAAGCTTGTTTTCGGCTCCCCTGGAGACTAGGACGCGGAACAATGGCTTCAAGCTACAAGAGAGGAGATTCCATCTGAACATGAGGAAGAACTTCCTGACTGTCAGAGCCGTTCAGCAGTGGAACTCTCTGCCCCGGAGTGTGGTGGAGGCTCCTTCTTTGGAAGCTTTTAAACAGAGGCTGGATGGCCATCTGTCAGGGGTGCTTTGAATGCAATATTCCTGCTTCCTGGCAGAATGGGGTTGGACTGGATGGCACATGAGGTCTCTTCCAACTCTTTGATTCTATGATTCTATGATTCTATGTAGTGTCAAACTGCATTAAATCTACTGTGTAGATGCACATGTCACTCCAGAAGAAGCTGATAGGATGTCTTACATGAGTAGCGAGGCAATGTGGCCTGCATCCTATGATGCTCATGAAATGAGATAGTAAAAGACATGCCTGCTGCTTAACATATGTTTACCTGTTCCATAAATGGTCATGTATAAGTCAACCTAAGGCCAAAATTATAGATATTGAAAATTATGGATATTGAGGGTCATGCCACAGTTAAGTCAGAATGTCATTCTAGATGCATCCTTGGAGCAGTATTAATTGCTGGCAATTCCTTGGTCAATTATTTGCTAATCTCCCCCACAGCAGAACAAACAGGCTTTTATATTATTACCGTGCCAACTGCTTTCCCCTTTCTTCTCATGCATATATCTTTCCCCCGCATATCGATCTGAATATTGACAAAATGCAAAGCCAGCTTTGCTTCAGCAGCTTGCTTTCTTCTTCTTGGTCGTCGTCTCCTTCTTTTCATTTTAATGAACCCAGAATGTTAACCCACACTTACTCAGGAAACCAGAACTTGGAGATCAAAAGCGTATTCAAACTAATTGGCCAACAATCATGGAGCAAATTAAGCCTTCTGCTATTTCCTTCGAAACCACATTGTAGCTTAGCAAGTTCGCTTTCAAGCCTTGGATGGCTCCTATCTTTCCAATCCCTTCTAGGGAGGAAACGAGATGGAGGGAAGCCTTATGGGAAGAATGGGAACAAGGCAGCGATAGCATCTGCCTTATTAGAGAGATCCCTATCTCGTGGAAGGAAGCTCTTCAAGAAGAGCCAGAGAAAGTATTCCTTTGCCCAACCCATTATTAGTCAATAGAATTTGCTCCCACAAGGGGTGGTAACTACCGGTGTGTCTACACTGTAGAATTAATGCGGTTTGGCACCACTTGATCTCCCGTGGCTCAGTGCCATGGGATCATGGCATTTGTAGTTTTAAATAGTGTCTTCTCAAACAAGGGCATGCGATGGTTTCTCTCTCAAGAATAATATATCACAGCCTTGTGTTGTACTTTCAAAGACACTGAGGACTTCATTGCACAAACCTGCTATTCTGTGGCAGCTGTGCTATCATTGATGGTGGCTGGCTACATACCAGGTTGATGCAGTGGGTTAAACCCCTGTGCCAACAGGACTGAAGACCAACAGGCTGCAGGTTCGAATTTGGGGAGAGCGCGGATGAGCTCCCTCTGTCAACTCCAGCTCCTCATGCGGGGACATGAGAGAAGCCTCCCACAAGGATGATAAAACATCAAAACATCTGAGCGTCCCCTGGGCAACGTCCTTGCAGACGGCCAATTCTCTCACACCAGAAGTGATTTGCAGTTTCTCAAGTCACTCCTGACACGACCGGAAAAAAAAAAACCCAGGTTGATAACTTTTGAGACCAATTTTGCAATTCCAGCTTTGAACAAAAAATCTATATAAATAAAAATGTAATGTTCGTTTGTGGGATTAACATAACTCAACATAACTCAAAAACCACTGGACGAATTGACACCAAATTTGCAAGAGCCCCAAAACTATAAGTTCCTGCAGATGTTTACCATAGAATTGCACTGGAGACCTAGAAACTAGGCTTGTGCAATCTGGGTAAACCTTGACTCACTTCAATGTTGGGGCTTTCGGTGGGGACCCCAATCCATTTCTGTGAACCTACTGAATTCGGGAGGGCAGATACCTGTTTTTACTCTGGAGTGCCAAAAGATCCATTTTCTATCAGCCCATTGGGGGGGGGGGGGGCTTCCCAGGATCCTCTGCCCATCATTTTAAGCATTTAAGCTGTTTCTACTCTAGAGGAGTGGCACTGCAGGCAGGCGCATGAGCTTTTTCTCCTGAGTCTGCAATCCACACACACTCTTTCCAAGGCATTTAAAGGCACATTCTTAAAACTGTTTCTTTCTTACTCTAGAGGAGAGGCACACAGCTGCAGATAGTTGCATGCTTTAAGGCAGCTTCTTACCTGTTTCTACTCTAGAGGAGAAGTGCTCAGATGCAGGCTGGTGCGTGTGCTTTTTCTCCCAAGCCTGCATGCCACACACACCCTTTCCAAGGCAAGGAGGCAATGTCATATGTTCCATAGTTGATGGTGGTTGGTGGTGGTAGACCTGGCAATTGGTGATGGAAGGGTTAATGTAAGTCTTGGTTCTAAAGGGTTGAGTAGTTTGTAAGTAACAGTTTACAGGTAAAAGAAATTAAGGGTGGAGGTGTGCAGGAGATGGGTTGCAGCTGGGTGTTACTGGATTTAAGGAGCTAACCTTGAGACTGATCTTCGGGAGAAAAGTATTGGTTGCATTTTGGTGGTGGATGCTGCTGGTTTTTCCCCCAGGTCTGTTGGATTTTTCGGTGTCTTGACCTGTCTCCTGTAATCTTGGAACCCTGGAACCTTTAACCTTTGGACTGGCTTTTGACTACGGTATAGACTCTTGATCCCTAGACTTTGTTTATTGAACTCTCGGCATTTGACCATTGGACTGGACACTTTTGACTACGAAGTTATTTTTGCTATCAGTTTTTGTTTATTCTGTAGCTGTGTGCTATCCTTGTGTTTTATATTTGGACTATAAAAACAGCCAGCAAGTAAGTGCTGTTTTAATTAAACTGTTTGTTAAAACTGGGAGTTTGATTCATCTCTACCTAAACAAGGTGGAGCCCTGGCAACGTGACAGGCAAGTTCTTAAAGTTGTTTATTACTCTAGAGGAGAGGCGCTTGGTTGCAGGCAGGCTTGCATTTTAAGACGGCTTCTTCTTAAAGCTGTCTACTCTAGAGGAGTTTGATTCATCTCTACCTAAACAAGGTGGAGCCCTGGCAACGTGACAGGCAAGTTCTTAAAGTTGTTTATTACTCTAGAGGAGAGGCGCTTGGTTGCAGGCAGGCGTGCATTTTAAGACGGCTTCTTCTTAAAGCTGTCTACTCTAGAGGAGTTTGATTCATCTCTACCTAAACAAGGTGGAGCCTTGGCAATGTGACAGGCAAGTTCTTAAAGTTGTTTATTACTCTAGAGGAGAGGCGCTTGGTTGCAGGCAGGCGTGCATTTTAAGGCGGTTTCTTCTTCTTAAAGCTGTCTACTCTAGAGGAGTTTGATTCATCTCTACCTAAACAAGGTGGAGCCTTGGCAATGTGACAGGCAAGTTCTTAAAGTTGTTTATTACTCTAGAGGAGAGGCGCTTGGTTGCAGGCAGGCGTGCATTTTAAGGCGGTTTCTTCTTCTTAAAGCTGTCTACTCTAGAGGAAATGTGCTGCAGGCAGACACATGCACACTTTCTCTCCCAGGCTGCACTACACCAGCAGCCACACACTCTTTCCAAGGCATTTTATGGAGGCTTCCCACTTCCAGGAAAGGAAGAGTGATGACCCCCTGGAAGAGGAGAGTAGTTTTCAGGGAATGAGGGTTTTCTTTTCATTTGCTGGGGAATTAATAAAAAAAGATTAAACTGTGATGTCGAAAAGCAAAGGAAGAGCCAAAATTGGCTCCCGCTTGGTTTTTTGTCAGTTGGGTTTTTGTACCGGGAAGGTCCTCACCGTTATGAGCTCCAGAAGTACTGAAGGTGCCAGAAGAAATGGAAGAAACAAATTTTGTGCACAAGGAAAATCTACAAGGAAAGACCACTTCTCTAGACATTTTCTAGGCCCTCTTGTGCAATTATATAGTATCTTTAGGCTGGAAGCCTAAGATATACTTCATTTCAAGTAATAAAAATAAGATTCCAAATTATATGAAAATTGTATTATGCAAAAAAAGTCCTGGAACAGATTCCTCACATAATAGGTAGTTCTATAGCACAATACCTTGGAGTTAGGTGGTATCGCTATGCTACACCATAAGAAAAAAAAGATGAGAGTGACTGTGAGAGCCGTTCAGCAGTGGAACTCTCTGCCCCAGAGTGTGGTGGAGGCTCCTTCTTTGGAAGCTTTTAAACAGAGGCTGGATGGCCATCTGTCAGGGGTGATTTGAATGCAATATTCCTGCTTTTTGGCAGAATGGGGTTGGACTGGATGGCCCATGAGGTCTCTTCCAACTCTACGATTCTATGATTCTGTGAAATGTGGTGAAACAGAATGGAATGATAGTATGTTAGGATCTGATCAATAGTGTGTAACCACCAACATTTAGCATATGAGAAACTGCTTTATTATTGAATTGTTACACTCATTTCCAGCTGAAAATGAGGCATTTCATAAGACAGAGGAAAACAAGTGATTCCTCTAGTTTCCTTATACCCTTGACACTATTGTCTCCACCACTTGGTAACCTTTATCCTGTGAAATACAGTCGTCTTCTTCTACACTGCCTTTTATGTTTTATTTTAAAAGTCAATGCCATCACAATTTCTGAGAGTTCGATCCAGATAAAAATGACATAATTCTTCTTTAAGATTATTATTATTAAGCCCTGGACTCCAGTTGAACTCGAAAAATACAGCAAAAGCGAACTCACATGGAATACCTGATTCCACTTTCCTTTATTCCTTTTCTTTTTTTACCAGCACAAATCATTCTTTCATACTGATTTATGCCTACTTGGGATGTACTATACCACTAACAGTGCTGCTGCATTGACTTTTAAAGAGTGAGTGATTCAAGTCTTAAGTATGAAAAGAAGGGTGATATAAAACCAGTAGAAAAATAGAGGGAGGTGGGGAGGCAGTGGCATATCTGACAGATCTATTTCATCATGAGCTTTTTGTGCATTACTGTCACTTCCTCGGATGTAGTGAACCATAGATGTACCTCCAGGAATGAGTGTGGCTTTTTCCACATCACAGTCATATAGAGGCACGAATGGATAGAGGTATGCTATGCTACTGTGTCAGAGATGTTGTAATCAGAATGAGAGCCATCTTCCAAAGCTACTGGACTTTATTGCACAAATCTACTATCCCATTACAGTTGTGCTATCACTGATGGCAAACACATACCAGGTTGAACACTTTTCATATTGCACCTCCCTTCAATACCACAATTGTGCGGATTCACAAATGTTGTTGTAGCACAGCATCAGAGGATTTGTCACAGCATCAGAGGATGAGGGGATTGTGGGTTTCTAAATAAGGAGTCTGTGTGTGATCAAAGGGAATTGCAGGACCCAGATCAGAGAGAATTAAAGGCAGATGAGGCAGATGAAACAGATGAGGTCAATGTTTTGGATTTCAGGGCTAATTCCCAGGCAACTGGGGAAAGTGAAAGTCCTTGGGCAGATGGGGAGTTTTCTTGGTAAACTAGATTAGGCCTGAGAACGGAAGGAGTCAAAAACAGACAAACTAGATATTCCCACTGAATGTGTGGGAAGACCTTGGAAGTCCAGGTGTGTTCAGCATGATGTCATGGGTGCCCAGACAGGCTTAAATTAAGTAATTTGGCTTCAAGCTTCTTAGAAGAAACAACGTTGCTAAAGGGATGATTGTCCTGTCTCTGCTCTCAAGTTAATGATTCAAATTTCCTGTTATGGTTCATGTCTTTGTTCCTGTAAGAGTTTGCCTTGAAAGAAGCTCCTGCTTTCTGGTTTATGGATTCGTGTCTGAATAACTGCCATGGATCCTGGTTCTCTTGACGTAATGTAATTTGCCATTTTTGGATTAGTGCTAATTTGTATTTTCTATTTTTGGACTATTGCTATTTTGTATTTTCTATTCTACTGACCCTTTTGGAAGTACCCCTTTTCCCCTTTGTACTGCTTTCCTTAATAAACATTTCTAGATAGTTTTGCTGGTCTCTGGTGTGGTGCTGGGGGAGAAGGTGTTTCAGTGCTGGAGTGCAACAAATGGATGGTCTTGTGCTCATATATCCACATGCCATCATAACCCTTCTTTTCTTCACTATCACTTTTCTTTAATGTTTAATTTTAGTGCACAATTCCGACTTTGAAAAGTCTTTTATCAGTGACAGGTATATATCTTCAAGTTATCCAGCTAGTGCTTTATCCTTTCAAAGTTTCATGGCTGAAGGAGACATTGGATGACTTGTAGACATGTACCTGGTGTTGGTGATGATTAGCTTTATGAAAGATGACTGAATCCTTCTGCCTTTTTCTTCCTTCCTTCCATTGACTTCTGCCTAATCAACTCTTTTGAAGAGTGTGATTTATTTTTTGCGATATGCTTTTTGTATATGTCAAACTTCTTGATGGTAAGATCTATTTGGCAGTGGAATTTGCTGCCTCCCAATCTGGTGGAATCCTTTTCTCTTGAGGTTTTTGAGCAGGGACTGGATGGCCATCTGTCAGGAGAGCTTGGATTGTGTGTTCCTGTATGAGGGTTGGACTTGATAGTCTCTTCCAACTCTGTGATTCTAGGATTCTATGATTTTTTGTATCATTTAAAATTGGGTAATAAAGTCATAAGTGTATGTATCGATACAAAAACACTTTTGTTTCCATGAACAATGGGTGTCCTCTGGCGAAGGAAGATAGATGCTTTTGAACTATGGTGCTGGAGGAAAGTCCTGAGAGTGCCTTGGACTGCGAGAAGATCCAACCAGTCCATCCTCCAGGAAATAAAGCCCGACTGCTCATTGGAGGGAAGGAGACTAGAGACAAAGTTGAAGTACTTTGGCCACATGAGGAGACAGGAAAGCCTAGAGAAGAAAATTATGCTGGGGAAAGTGGAAGGTAAAAGGAAGAGGGGCCGACCAAGGGCAAGATGGATGGATGGCATCCTTGAAGTGACTGGACTGACCTTGAAGGAGCTGGGGGTGGTGACGGCCGACAGGGAGCTCTGGCGTGGGCTGGTCCATGAGGTCACGAAGAGTCAGAGATGACTGAACGAATGAACAACAACAACCTCTGAGGATGCTTGCCATAGATGCAGGTGAAACGTCAGGAGAGAATGCCTCCAGAACATGGCCATATAGCCCAAAAAAGCCTACAGCAATAAAACCTTTCTCTTTTAATGGAACCAACATGCACTACCACTACATGCCGCCAACTTACCAGTCCCATTGGGTAGTTTCCATTCTGCCTAACTTGTAAGGTTGGTAAAGTCAGGACTACTCCAGGCCCTGACATTTCAGGACCAAAACCCGAGGCTCAGTGGTGACCCCCTTTTAGGAAGGGGCAACCATTGGTGATTTTGTAGACTCGCAGAGTGGAAGAGGCTCCAAGGACTATTCAGACCAACCTGCTGCACAATCCAAGCACTCCTCACCAATGGACATCCAGCCTTTGTTGAAAAACCTCCAGTGAAGGAGATCCCACCACACTCTAATATAGCAAACAGAGTCCACCATTAAACAGATCTAATTGTCAAGAGGTTCTTCTTAATGTTCAGAAGGAATCTCTTTTTCCTGCAGTTTGAATCCACTGCTCCATATTCTGGTTTCTAGAGCAGCAGAACACAAGCCAGCTCCATTTTCACTATCAATCACAGTTGCATAAGGTTGTGCCAAGTTAATAGCAGCAATTGCAGCAGCAGCAGTAACAACAACAACAATAAAAACAACAAGTACTAATTCGGGTATATCCTAAGATTCTCCATCTTTATGTTATTGAGAAACCATACCGCACCCCAAATATGAATTATGTAAAATTATGTGAGATACTATGAACTGGCAGTGCTTCAGTCAGGAAGGCTGTTCACTCTGCCTCACTTTTTTTCCTTGTTTATTTGACCCATCCTGGAATGTAGGCCAGGCCCACATAAAAGGAAATTTACATAATCTTCTTAGCAGTGGGCCTGATGGGATCCTTGCTGAAATCTTTAAAGAGGGAGGACCTAAGTTGACACAACAACTCCGCCAGCTCATAGAAAAGCGTGGGTGACCGAGAAAATCCCAGCAGATTTCAAGGATGCCACCATCATCACCCTCTTCAAAAAAAAGGGTAAAGAACATACTGTGGAAACTATCGAGGTATCTCCCTTCTAACCTCCGCTGGGAAAGTCCTCGCAAGAATCCTTGCAAACCGCCTTCTGCCCCTCTCAGAAGACACCCTCCCAGAATCCCAGAACGGCTTCCGCCCCTCCAGAGGAACCGTGGACATGATCTTCACTGCACGACAGCTCCAAGAAAAATGCAGGAAACAAAATCAACCTCTGTACATGGCATTCATTGACCTTACAAAGGCATTCGATACAGTGAATCGCAGCGCTCTCTGAACCATCCTCCAAAAAATTGGGTGCCCTAACAAATTTGTGAACGTCCTGCGGCTCCCCCATCATGACATGATGGCAACAGTCTTGGACAGCAGTGGCTCCCAAAGTGACCCATTTAAGGTGGAATCAGGTGTCAAAGAGAGATGTGTTATTGCCCCAACTTTATTCTCCATTTTCATCGCTATGATACTTCATCTTGTTGACGGGAAGCTTCCCACCGGAGTGGAAATCATCAAACAGACAGATGACAAGCTGTTTAACCTCAGCAGACTGAAAGCCAAAACCAAGGTTACAACAACATCTGTTATAGAACTCCAGTATGCTGATGACAACGTCGTCTGTGCGCATTCAGAAGAAGATCTACAAGCCACTCTAAACACCTTTGCAGAAGCATATGAGCAGCTCGGCCTGTCATTAAACATCGAGAAAACCAAAGTGCTGTTCCAGCAGTCACCAGCCAGTCCTTCTCCAATGCCAGAAATACAGCTTAATGGTGTAACATTAGAAAACGTTGACCATTTCTGCTACCTTGGCAGCCACCTCTCCACAACAGTCATCATTGACACTGAAATGCAACACCGCCTGAGCTCTGTGAATGCAGCATTTTTCTGAATGAAGCAGAGAGTGTTTGAAGACATCCGCAGGGAGACCAAGATGCTTGTTTATAAAACTATTGTCCTCCCAACCCTGCTATATGCTTGCGAGACATGGACAGTCTACAGACGTCACATGCAACTCCTGGAATGATTCCATCAGCGCTGCCTCCGAAATATACTGTAAATCTCTTGGGAAGACAGGTGGACAAATGTCAGCGTGCTGGAAGAAGCAAAGACCACCAGCACTGAAGCGATGGTCTGCCATTAATTCCGCAGGACCGGCCACATTGTCCGGAAAATTATGTGAGATACTATGAACTGGAAGTTTTTCAGTCAGGAGGGCTGTTCACTCTGCCTCGCTTTTTTCCTTGTTTATTTGGCCCATCCTGGAATGTAGGCCAGTCCCACATAAAAGGAAATTTACATAATCTTCTTAGCAAAACACATTGCCCTAAGGAAAGACAACTGAAGAGGAAATGGCTAAACACCCCATCAATTGAGAATAGTCATGTCCCTAGGAAAATTCCATTCACAAACCTCCAGAAGTCTACGCTGATTCATTCATTCATAAATCTGAAAGGACTCATTCACAAATCCTTTTTAATATTTCTTCCAAGATTTTGCAATGTCAGTGGGTTGCCGGTCTAGAAAAAACAAACAAGCTCCAAACTCTTTTTCTCCCTTCTAACCTATAACCTGAGAATATATGCATATATGTTCTGTTTATCTGATCCCAGTACAACAGATAACCTGGGAACACTCAATTTGCCTAATCCTATCACAATGTGACCAGAGGCAGAAAGGGGAAAACTTTAGATGCATAAGGTCATCACAGTTGAAGATCATACTAAGCCCATTAACAAAATACCCCTTCTCATTGATATTTTCTGGCTTCCCATTAAAGTCTATTGATAAAGGTGAATGCATAACTTAACCTATTGTACTGTTTGTCTCTCACAATTTATCTAATGTTTTACCAGACCTTTTCCTTTGTGTACATTCAGCCTGACTGTGAGAGCTGTTCAGCAGTGGAAGTCTCTGCCCCGGAGTGTGGTGGAGGCTCCTTCTTTGGAAGCTTTTAAACAGAGGCTGGATGGCCATCTGTCAGGGGTGCTTTGAATGCAATATTCCTGCTTCTTGGCAGAATGGGGTTGGACTGGATGGCCCATGAGGTCTCTTCCAACTCTTTGATTCTTTGATTCTATGATTCTATGAATTGTTTAACCAATCGTGGACTCATCTGCATGTTTACTAGCCATATTCTTAGGGGTTGTGCCCATTGCAGGGGCAGAATCTGAAATAGACCAACAAATAACAGCTGTTTGTTTTTCCCCCGCAATGGGGAACCACCAACCAGCAATGACATCAAAGGGAATCCCCAGCCAACAAGAGCCTGGATTCTAGCTGTGCCAATTTTCAGAGGCTGGAATTAGTGTTCTGAATAGCTATCAAAATGTATAAACATGCTCTGTATTTTCCAGTATGTTAGGGCAGATCTTTGAGAGTGCAGACTCTATTCTGACCTCCTTTCAGGGCCAAAAGAATAAAACCTCTGTTCTTTTGCCTTCAATCCAGTTATGTGCTGATTTGAATTAAATACGCTCCTTCTTTGGAAGCTTTTAAACAGAGGCTGGATGGCCATCTGTCAGGGGTGATTTGAATACAATATTCCTGCTTCTTGGCTGGATGGGGTTGGACTGGATTGCCCATGAGGTCTCTTCCAACTCTTTGATTCTATGATTCTAGTGGAGGATAGCTGTGTGAACCCATGATCTTAGTGGATACTGAAACCACTCAACACTTTCATTAGGATTGGAGAAGAAGGCCAAGACCCTAAGAATCAGGGTTCAGCTTTGGGATTAGGGAATTGTATATTTGCCATCTCGTCTTCCTGCTCCTTATCTGGTACTTTGGTGAATAGGCTTACATCCTACATATTTAACAGCCTGTACTCCTCCCAGAGATTTCTGCATAGTGGTTAGTTTAAAAGTATAATCTCTAGTAATGAATGGTGTTTACAGGAAACTAAATAATAATATTCCTGAGAAGTAGGTTCTTGGCAACTGACTACAAAAGAAAAATGTCACAACCAGAAATTGCATGAATTCAAACCCCTCCTTGATCTAATCATTGTTACATTATAAGTCAATCTGTGGGGCTGTCTTTCTTGAGCTGCCTGTTGTCCAGCACCCCAGTGATCATGAATTTCTGGGAGACGGTGCTTTGTGCTTCCTTGGCTTCCCTCTTGGCCATCATCCTCGGTGGACTCTATGCAATAGGAGCATTTCGCAAACGGAAACCAAAAGAGCCTCCATTGGACAAAGGCTTCATCCCCTGGCTAGGGCATGGGATAACTTTCAAGAAAACTCCTTTTGCATTTTTGACAGCGATGCGGAAGAAACATGGGGATATTTTCACATGTCTGGTGGGTGGCAACTACCTCCATTTTGTGCTAGATCCTTGTACGTATGGACCTCTAACAAGGGAATCTGAAAACAAATTAGATTTTCATGCATTTGCAACCATTATTAGTGGAAATATTTTTGATTTCCAGGCCAGTAAAGCTCTGGATAAAGTTGCCAAAATGAACAGCAAGTATCTCAAGGGTAAGGAACTGGCAGCCCTGGACCACAGGCTGATGGAGATGTTGCAAACCATGATGCTCCGCTGCCAGCAACCCAAAGAAGGGGAAAGATCTTGGCAGGAGGATACGCTCTTCCACTTTAGCTTCAAAACCATCTTCCAAGCGGCTTTCCTGACATTGTTTGGCACCGAACCACAAAGCCAAGAAAACATCAAGGAGAGGGAACTCAAACAATGTGGAGAGATATTTGAAATGTTTATAGAATTTGACTGTTTTGTTCCCCAGATGGCCTTTGGGATGCTGGACCCTTCCGGCAAAAAGAAGGCTGAAAGGCTGAGGAACATCTTCTGGGACCTTCTGAACGTAGAGAAGGTATATGAGAAGGAGAACATCAGCACTTGGATTGTGAAGCAGGATCAAAACCTTGCTGAGATTGGAGAGAGTGATGGCATAAGGACAAGGATCATGTTTCTTTTTCTCTGGGTATCTCAAGTCAATACTGGTCCAGCTGTTTTCTGGATTCTTGCGTTCCTCTTGAAACATCCAGAAGCCATGAAGGCGGTGAGAGACGAAGTGGACAGAAAACTGAGAGAGGTTGGTCAGGAAGTCAAGCCAGGTAGCCCTTCCATCAACGTGACTTTGGATGTGATGAAGACCCCTCTTCTGGACAGTGCAATACAGGAAAGTCTGCGCTTGAGAGTAAGTCCGTTTCTGTTCAGAGGCGTGATGCAGGATACAGAGGTCAAGATGGCCGATGGAAAAACGTACATCCTACGGAAAGGAGACGCTCTGGTTCTTTCCCCCTTCATTGCTCTTCACATGGATCCAGAAATCTACCCCGATCCTCATGTCTTCAAGTATGACAGGTTTGTGAACCCAGATGGCACCAGAAAAGAATTCTCAAAGAATGGGAAAGCCCTGAGGCACTCCATTTTGCCCTTTGGGGCTGGGCACTCCATGTGTCCCGGGAGATACTTTGCTGTGAATGAAATGAAGATCTTTGTCATCCTGATGCTCACTTACTTTGACATGGAATTAGTTAACCCTGAGGAAGCAATTCCTCCAGTAAAAGACAGCAGCTATGGGTTTGGAACGCTAAAGCCTTCATGTGATATTCGGTTTAAGTATAGACTACGATTCTAAAGGGAAGTTAAATGTAAACCTGGCACAGTCATCTTATAGCTTGGCAGGTGGTTATAGCTTGGCTGGTGTTGGGAGTGGGCCATTAACTCATATTGAAACATGTAGCCTTGAAGTGTGGAGTTTATTTGTTGACAATGCTACAATCCAGAAAAAAATGTGGAATTGCCAAAGGACAAACATAGTATCTGGAGTAACCTGGGAGATGAATCTCCAAACATTGGGCATGATTTCATTTGCAAAATTACCAAACTTGGCAAGTAATGCCCAGTGCCTAACTCTCTTTAACAAAGGACTGTGTGTATATATATATATTTAAGATCTGGAGACATTTATGCTGCTTTTATTATTTTGTGGTGTTTTGTTATTCTTTTCTCCAAACCTTTCAGGAGTTACAAATGAAATACTAAAACAGGTTGACACAAGACTTAGTGTATGTGTGTGTGTGTGTGTGTGTGTGTGTGTGTGTGTGTATATATACACACACACACATACATACATACATGAGATTAAATGTATATATTTTTAAAATTCTGTTGATATTTAGAATGCATTTCTCAT
The DNA here is from genome assembly GCF_037176765.1 of Anolis sagrei. Classification (NCBI taxonomy): domain Eukaryota; kingdom Metazoa; phylum Chordata; class Lepidosauria; order Squamata; family Anolidae; genus Anolis; species Anolis sagrei. The sequence continues at coordinate 125,317,656 of NC_090026.1, read as the reverse complement.
TTTGTCATGTTTTACTTTTTTCTCCCTCCAAATGAGTTATCTTTCTATCAACCTTCAGGACTTATGAATGAAATATAGGTTGAGTTTCTCATATCCTGGGTCCAGAAATGTTTTGGATTTGTAATTTTATTATGTTTTATACTTTGGATTTTGGAATGCTTGTATTTGCATATATGTGTCTAATGCAGCCTTTCTCAACCTGGGGATCAGGACCCGTGGGAGGGGGGGTCGTGAGGGGGTGTCAGAAGGGTTGCCAAAGACCATCAGAAAACACAGAATTTTCTGTGTATTGTCGAAGGCTTTCATGGCCGGAATCACTGGGTTGCTGTAGGTTTTTTTGGGCTATATGGCCATGGTCTAGAGGCATTCTCTCCTGACGTTTCGCCTGCATCTATGGCAAGCATCCTCACTACCCCTAAGGATGCTTGCCATAGATGCAGGCGAAATGTCAGGAGAGAATGCCTCTAGACCATGGCCATATAGCCTGAAAAAACCTACAACAACACAGAATTTTCTGTTGGTTGTGGGGGCTCTGTGTGGGAAGTTTGGCCCAATTCTATCATTGGTGGGGTTCAGAATGCTCTTTGATTGTAGGTGAACTATAAATCCCAGCAACTACAACTCCCAAATGTCAAGGTCTATTTTTCCCAAACTCCACCAGTGTCCACATTTGGGCATGTTGAGTATTCATGCCAAGTTTAGCCCAGATCCATCATTGTTTGAGTCCACAGTGCTCTCTAGATGTAGGTGAACTACAATTCCAAAACTCAAGAACAGTGCCCATCAAACCCCTCCAGTATTTTCTGTTGGTCATGGGAATTCTGTGTGCCAAGATCGGTTCCATTCCATCGTTTGTGGAGTTCAGATTGTTCATTTATTTGGGGGGGGGGGTCGATTTTGTCATTTGGGAGTTGTAGTTGCTGAGATATATAGTTATGTATCTCAGCAACTGCAACTCCCAAATGAGAAAATCAACCCCCCACCCCACTCTTATTCAAATTTGGGTGTATCGGGTATTTGTGCCAAATTTGGTCCAGTGAATGAAAATACATCCTACATATCAGATATCTGCATTACAAAAAGTAGCAAAATAATAGTTATAAAGTAGCAACGAAAATAATAGGTTCTTGTGGGGGGGTTTTTCGGGCTATAAGGCCATGTTCTAGAGGCATTTCTCCTGACGTTTCGCCTGCATCTATGGCAAGCATCCTCAGAGGTGCAGGCGAAACGTCAGGAGAAATGCTTCTAGAACATGGCCCTATAGCCCGAAAAAACCCACAAGAACCTAGTGATTCCAGCCATGAAAGCCTTCGACAACAAAAATAATGTTATGGTTGGGGGTCACCACAACATGAGGAACTGTATTAAGGGGTCGTGGCATTAAAAATATTGAGAACTAATGAGATATGAGATATTTTAGAGATGTTATTTAGTAAGATGAAATTAATTTATGTTTCATAGAGGCCTTATACCTGTAAGCTGAAGACAGTGTTATGCAATATTTGCAGTAATTTTGCACGTGATGCAAATTTTGTGCACATTGGAATATCAAAAAGGTGTTGCCTTCTCAGCGGCTCATGTGGACAATTTTAGGATACAGGATTCGATGGTATCAATCATAATAGTGTATAATCAGATTTCACATTTCACAACTTTTAAGATGTTGAGTAGATAATGGGCCACATTATCTACTCATGTATCACTAGTACCTTGACTTGCCATTCAGGTGTTGTTGTTGCTGCGTGCCTTCAAATCATGTCCTTGTTTTTCTCTGCAACCTAATAAAGTAACTTTTCCCAGCTCTGGCCTGAAGATGGCTCCCTTGTGAGGGCATGGAAGGCAGAAATGAGTGTCCCATTTCTCATAGATCCCAATCACTTTGTGTGGTACAGTGAGGTGTGACCTGTATGTGGGTAAAACTAAGCTTGAACATTTCAGAGCATCACAATATGTTCAAGAGTAGGATGGAAACAGATCAGATCAAGCTATCCTTTATTATGCAATTACAAAAGATATCCATCATACAAATCTTAATGCAAAAGGTAAGCAATATAAAACAAATTCAAATTCTACAGCATTGCTGGTCACAGCTGACCTCCAGCTAGAGTGCTCAAGGGCCAGGGCTTCCCAGTTCTCAGTGTCTATGCCACAGTTTTAAAGGTTGGCTTTGAGCCCATCCTTAAATCTTTTTTCCTGTCCTCCAACATTGTGTTTTCCATTCTTGAGTTGGAGGTAGAGTAACTGCTTTGGGAGACGGTGGTCAGGTATTTGGACAATGTGGCCCGTCCAGCGGAGTTGATGGCAGAGAATCATTGCTTCAGTGCTGGTGGTCTTTGCTTTTTCCAGCATGTTGGCATTTGTCCACCTGTCTTTCTAAGAGATTTGCAGGATTTTTCGGAGGCAACAATGATGGAATCGTTTCAGGAGTTGCATGTAATGTCTGTAAACAGTCCACGTTTTGCAGGCATATAGCAGGGTTGGGAAGACAATAGCTTTATAAACAAGCACCTTGGTATCCCTACTGATGTCCTGGTCCTCAAACACTCTGTGCTTCATTTGGAAAAATGCTGCACTCGCAGAGCTCAGGCAGTGTTATATTTCAGTATCAATGTTGACTTTTGTGGAGAGGTGGCTGCCAAGGTAGTGGAAATGGTCAACAACAACATTGTATGGATCTACACTGACCATATCATGCAGTTTCAAACAGTAGATGAGGTCCCAGTTAGTGACCAGTGGTGTTTTTCATATACCTATCTCATGTTGCATCGTAGAAATATCCTTGAAATTGTTTTAAAAGTGCTCCAAATGAGGAAGAACTTCCGGACTGTGAGAGCCGTTCAGCAGTGGAACTCTCTGCCCCAGAGTGTGGTGGAGGCTCCTTCTTTGGAAGCTTTTAGACAGAGGCTGGATGGCCATCTGTCAGGGGTGATTTGAATGCAATATTCCTGCTTCTTGGCAAGGGGTTGGACTGGATGGCCCATGAGGTCTCTTCCAACTCTTTGATTCTATGATTCTATGAAATACATGTTTCTCAAATGTTAAGAGACACTGAAATAAAGAATGCTAGAACGATAAGTATTTTAATAATTCAGTGCGAATTACTTGCAAATTTCACATGTGGTTTGTTTGCAAGAAAAACACCATTTTGTGAACAAGGTACAAGAAAATTATATTTCTCAACTTCTCGCTGGTGAGAAGGGACCAGCAGAAGCAGGCTCATGAAAGTATCAATAATAACCACGAAATCAATGAGAGCTATCGACATGATGTTCTCTTGTTCGTTCCCAAGTTTCAGGCCACAAGATGCTTTCAACTTGGCAGCCTCTCCTTGCTTCTAAACTGGCAGAGCTACACTTGTGAACAGACTTGTGCCCAACCTATTAAGCACCATGTCCTCCTCCCAGGCATTATAATCTAATGGGCATTTTAGATGTATAATGACTAACGATTAATGAAGTGTACAAGATAAGTATTAATAACATTCCTGATAACCAAAATGCATGTTCTTTTTTTAAAAAAAAAATCTTTATTAAATTTTCCAAGTATTAAAACGTACGTACATACATGAAGAAATACAGAAAAAGAAAAGAAAAGAAAAGAAAAAGAAAAAAACATACAAACAAAACATCAAACATTTTACGTGGTTAAAATTGACTTCCTATTTGTGTCCCGTCGGTTAAGTTGTTTGTTGCTTATAGTCTCCCCATTTCTCCTCCTTATTAGAGGTTGGGGTCCTAATGTCCTTGTGACCCTTAGTTTTAATAGTGTAGCTTTTTTGTCCTCTACGATGCAATCTTTAAGCAGTTCTTTCTTCCACTCTTTTTTTCTCGTATTCCTCCACCGCTTTCCAATCCGCTTGTTTCATTGATTTCCCTGAGCATCCCTTCAAGTAGAACGTTAGCTTATCCATGTCCTTAATGTCTATGAGTTTATCGAGCCATTGCTCGATTGTGGGCGTCTGCTCCTCTTTCCAGTATTTTGAAAATGTAATTCTCGCCGCCGTGGTTATATGAAGATAATATCCTCGTTATTTTCTAATTTTAGATCTTATTTATTTATTTATTTATTTACTTTGCTTATATACCGCTGTTCTCAGCCCGGGGGCGACTCACAGCGGTGTACAACATAGGAAGAACAAAGTTCAAAATTCAAGCCATAATATAAAATAATCCACAATCCAGGATTAAACAAAAAACATCATCATCAAAAAACATCATCATTACTACGAAATCATTCCGCGTCGTCTCATCGTCCAAACCACAATCCAGTATAATTTTCCATTGTTCCATTCCTCTCATTATTACCAATCATTGCACTTCTTGTTCGAACGCCTTCTTGAACAACCAAGTCTTTAATTTCCTGCGGAATATCATCAGGGAAGGAGCCAGTCTGATGTCCATGGGAAGGGTGTTCCACAGCCGAGGAGCCACCACCGAGAAGACCCTATCTCTCGTCCCCACCAGCTGTGCCTGTGAAGCAGGCGGGATCGAGAGCAGGGCCTCCCCGGAAGATCTCAAAGTCCTGGTGGGCTCGTAGGTCGAGATGCGGATGGATAGGTATCTTGGGCCGGAACCGTTTAGGGCTTTATAGGCCAACGCCAGCACCTTGAATTGAGCCCAGTAGCAAATCGGCAGCCAGTGGAGCTGGTACAACAAGGGGGTTGTATGCTCCCTGCGTCCCGCTCCTGTTAGTATCATGGCTGCCGCATGTTGGACCAATTGAAGCTTCCGGGCCGTCTTCAAAGGCAACCCCACGTAGAGAGCGTTGCAGTAGTCTAAACGGGATGTAACCAGAGTGTGTACTACCGTGGCCAAGTCATACTTCCCAAGGTACGGGCGCAGCTGGCGCACAAGCCTAAGCTGTGCAAATGCTCCCCTGGTCACCGCCTGGTCTGTTAGCACTAATAGGAAAATTTCCGGTTTGAAAGGGATCTTTTTCTTTAGGATTTTCTGGGTTTTTTCTTTTATATCCTTCCAAAATTTAGTTGACACTGGACATGACCACCACATGTGGAAGTAACTTCCTACTTGTTTCTTACACTTCCAACAGGTGTTTTTATAACACTTGTACATCAAACTTAATTTTTGCGGCGTCATGTACCATCTATGAAAGTTTTTAAGCCAGTTCTCCTTTAGTGAGGTTGAATATGTATATTTTAGTTTTTTCTGCCAGATATGTTTCCATTCTTCGAATTTTATTTCTCTACCGATGTCTTTAGCCCATAAAATCATACAATTCTTGACCCCCTCTGTTTCCGTTTCCCATTCTAGCAGCTGGTTATATATTTTTGTTATATTTTTCTTCTCTAACTTTAATATTTTATCCCATGCTGTATCTTTATCTTCAAATCCTTTCTTTTGATCTTGTTTGAATGTTTCATTTATCTGATAATATTGTAGCCGTGTAATGTTCCCCATACTTTTTGCCAAGTCTGCTTGGGGTTTCAGAGTCTATGTGTTGTCGGTGTTGTTATATTCTAGTAAATCTTTGTATGTTGGCCACTTGTGCCAACCCAGGAGTCTTCTCTGCCTTGCTTCAATCGGCGAGATCCAAAGTGGTGTTTTAGTGTAGAAATATCTCCTATATTTATCCCATACCTTTACAAGTGCAAACCTTACAAAGTGATTCCCAAAGCTCTTTTCAAGACCTGTTTTTCCGTACCACATGTACACATGCCAGCCAACTCTCAGATTAAATCCCTCTAAGCCTAGTGTTTTCATTTCTTAGTAGTGACCACTCCTTTATCCAGACCAATGCACAAGCCTCGAAATACGTTTTAAAGTTTGGGAGGCTGAAGCCCCCCCCCCCCTCTCTTTTTTATCTACCATCATTTTATACTTAATTCTCGGCCTTTTTCCGTTCCAAACAAATTTTCATACTTCCTTATTCCATTGTTTGAATATTCTGGCATTTCTTATAATAGGGAGGTTCTGAAACAAATACAAAAGTCTGGGTAGTACGTTCATTTTAATTAGGGCAATTCTCCCTAACAGGGAGAGCTTTAAAAATCTCCAGTTGATTAGGTCTTTCTTTACTTTTGCCCATGTAACTTCGTAGTTGTTTTTAAGTAGTTGGGCATTTTTTCCCGTTAGCCAGATTCCCAGGTATTTGATTTTGGTCCAGATTTTAAAGCCAGTCATTTTATTTAGTTCTTCTTGCTTTATTTTTGGCATATTTTTCGTTAAAATCATTGTTTTGTTTTAATTCAATTTAAAGCCTGCCACCTCCCCAAATTCCTCTATTTTGTTTAACCATTTCCTTATGTTCTTAATGGGATTTTCTACTATACAGATGACGTCATCAGCAAACGCTCTTATTTTATAATCTTGCTTCGCAATTTTCAGCTCGATGACCTCTCTGTCCTCCCTGATCGATCTTAATAAAGTTTCTAGTGCTAGGATGAATAACAGAGGGGATAGCGGGCACCCCTGCCTGGTACCCTTTGTAATGGGTATTTTTTCTGTTCTTTGATTGTTAATTTCTATTCTGGCTGATTGATCTGTATAGATTGCATTTATTGCATTTTTGAAGAAATACCCTATGTCTATTTCATCCAGAAGTAGTTTAAAGAAAGTCCAACTCAAATTATCAAAGGCTTTCTCTGTGTCCAGAGAAAGCCAGGCTACTTCCTTTTGAATATTGATGTCATAATACTCTATTGAGTTTATAATAGTTCTTATATTTTCTTTCACTCCTCTATTCGGTAAGAAGCCCGCTTGCTCCTCTCCTATCCAAACCTTTAATAGTTTTTTTAATCTCTTTGCCAAGATGCTAGCATAAATTTTGTAGTCGGAGTTGAGAAGGGAGATTGGTCTATAATTTTGTGTTTCTAAAGGATCCGCTTTTTCTTTGCTTATTAGTACTATTTCGGCTTCTCTCCAGGAATCCGGTATTATACTGGTTTTTAAGGCTAAATTCATTATTTTTTTGAGGTGTTATTTCCTCCTTCGTGGTTTTATAAAATACTGCTGTGTACCCATCCGGTCCTGGCGCTTTGCTTGGGTCTAAATCTCTGATCGCTTCTTCCAGCTTGTGGTCATGGTGTCAGGACACAGGTAGTAGGAGCTCCAGCAACTATCTGCAACACGAAGTGAGTCACTGGGTTGAGCTGGGCTCCCCTCCCTCTGTGGATGGATGCAGAGGGGAACGCTTGTACCCAGCGGATCACTACCAACTGGCTACCCTTGTAACCCCGAGGCAATGGGTGACCACACGTGAAACAGGTTGAAAGGCCTGTATGAACTGCCAGCCACTGCAAGTAGTATTTAAAAAAGATTAGAAGGCGAAAGCCAAAGAGTCGTGAGCAAAGGCTCTGAAAATCAATAATTTGTGTCCTAATGGGAAAGTACTTTTAATTTATTTACTTTATTTCTTTAATGTTTGTTTTCCAGTATTATCATGTGTTATGAAAACTTCCCAGGAGTTATGACTGAAATACCAATTGTATTTGATGTAGTACATTGATTTCATAATAATGATGTAAATATTGTGTTGTCAAAGGCTTTCATGGCCAGAATCACTGGGTGGTTGTGAGTTTTCTAGGCTGCCTAGCCGTGTTTCAGAAGCATTCTCTTCTGACATTTTGCCCACATTTTTGTGGGGTTTATATATCTGTGTGTTTGAGGCAACTGTGAATGTTGCCATTGGCCACCTTGATTAGCACTGAATGGCCTTGCAGCTTCAAAGCCTGGCTGTTTCCTGCCTGGGGGAATCCTTTGTTGGGAGGTGATTAGCTGGCCCTGATTGTTTTCTTGCTTTCTGAGTATTACTCTTTGTTTACTGTCCTGATTTTAGATTTTTTTTAAAAAAAATTACTGGGAGCCAGATTTTGTTCAATTTCATGGTTTCCTCCTTTCTGTTGAAATTGTCCACATGCTTTTTGTGGATTTCAGTGGCTTCCCTGTGTCGTTTCACATGGCGGTTGTGAGAGTGATGAGATGTTATACCATGACTGTTGAAGTCTGTTTGTGAAACAGAAGAACAGTTTGGCAACTCTTATCTGGTGAGAAACATTCAATGTTATTACTCTTTCCATGAACTTTGCTTTGCCAGTGTTGTTTTTCTAAGATAGGGAGAAATGTCATCGCTTCAATGAAATGATTTCCTCTTTCTTAGGGAGCAACGCGAGATAAATTACCAGTTTTACACAGTGTTTTCATTTCGTACAGCCTTGCACTGGAAACTTCACCATATGAATCTACAGTTCAGTATTTGTACTTCTAACCTTCTAACCTTTTCCTTACAAGAGTGTGTTTGAAAAAGGAATCTGTGAAATGTTATTGTTATCAATATGCATTTACATGACAGAGGATTGTTAGGTTGCTCTGATTATGTTCACATGTAAAAAGATTCATGTTGAGTACATACCTTTGTTATCTTTGCATTTTGTGGGGCGTCTTCTGATCTTGTTCCTTCTCGAACCATGACACCATGTAATTATAATAATTGTTATTGTATTTATTGATTTCTTGCTTTATCTCGCTACACAGAGGCCCGAAGATCCCAACTCTTTGGACAAATATCACCTGGACACAATTAGCAATTGGTTGAGCAATTCCAGTTATTGCGCACTTTCATTAATCAGTAGCCAGGCTATTGTTCACTGGTTGCGTAGTGGTGCAATGTTTTCATGCCATGGAAACAAACAGGCCCTTTAGAAATCCATAGGGTGTGCCTACACTGTATAATTAATGCAGTTTGACCCCATGTTTATTTATTTATTTATTTATTTAAAACATTTATATTCCGCTTTTCTCACCCCGAAGGGGACTCAGGGTGGAGCACAGCATATATACGGCACCATTCAATGCCGGGACAAGAATTCATATACGCATACATAAAACATCAAAAACATTTATCTCAATATTAAAATACACCATTTAAAACCATCTCGGTCATCTGCATCTAATCTAATTGGCCTGGTCATCTTTCCTATTGCTGCTTTATTGCCCTGTCCAGAAAGCTTGGTCCCATAGCCAAGTTTTTACCATCCTTCTGAAGGATAGGAGGGAGGAGGCCAACTTGATCTCGCCAGGAAGGAAGTTCCATAGCCGGGGGCAATCACCGAGAAGACCCTGTCTCTCGTCCCCACCAGTCGCGCCTGTGACAATAGCAGGACAGAGAGCAGGGTCTTAATCTCTGCAATGGTTCATAGGGGGAGATGCATTGGAGAGGGATTGGCTGGTGACCGCTGGAAGAGCACTTTGGTTTCCTCGATGTTCAATGAGAGGCCAAGCTTTTCGTAAGTTTCTGCAAAAGTGTTTAGAGTGGCTTGTATGTTTTCTTCTGAATGCGCACAGGCTATGTTATCATCAGCATGTTGGAGTTCTATAGCAGATGCTGTTGTGACCTTGGTTTTGGCTTTCAGTCTGTTGAGGTTAAATAGTTTGCCATCTGTCTGATAGGCGGTGGGAAGCTTCCCACCAAAAGGTGCAGAATCATAGCAATGAAGATAGAGAATAAGGTTGGGCAATAACACATCCCTGAAGAGAATGCTTCTGGAACATGGCCAAACAGCTTGGAAAAGCAACCCAGAAAAGACTTTGATAAAATCCAGTCACAAAACCCAGAAATGTTACCTTTTTGGACTCTAAAGTCCCATCATCCCCAACTGGCCATGATAACAAGGCTTCCGATAAATGTAGATCCAATAAAAAGTAACTTTCCCAAGCAGTTCTTCCTTCCTGTTAACTTTCAAAAGTTGGGAAAGGAGAAAGAAATCCCCTTGTCTATATTTTAAACATTTTTTAAAGCAGTGCTGCAAAACCGTTTGGTGCACAAAGTGCTTCTTACTCTATTTATCCTTCCCGGGTTTGTAATAAATGGGGATATTATGCCTTTCACGGATCCTTAGGCCAAATCTTTTCAAGCCAGTGTATTGAGCGGAGCGTAATCATAATAAAAAAGGTTCAGCAAAGGATATATTGGAAAAGAAATTTAAACATAGCCAATAATAACTGAATAGAACAAACAAAAATCCCGGTTGGCTGGATGTAACCTACCTTCGGGCACTTTAGTTATTCACTCGTTTAAAAAGAACATTGCCAAAGGGAATAAAAGCTGCTTTTAAAAATCATTACCCCCAAAAAAGTGATGGATGGGAGCTACAGGCAGAAGGCATTTCACCTAGAGGCCTGACATTGATTATGAGGAGCTCCAAAAATAAATATATGGAAACATCCTGGGTTAAGCTGTTTACTGTCTTAAGCGTACAATACGAAGCTGATGAGAATCATCCCATAACGAAGGGTGGACCTAACAGAAGCTAAAGAGATCAAGATAAGGTAGCAAGACTATACAGAAGATCTATATAGGAAGGATAATAATATTGAGGATAACTTTGACGGTGTGGTGAGTGAATTAGAACCAGACATCCTGAGGAGTGAGGTTGAATGGGCCTGAAGAAGTATTACTGTGGCGTGGGCTGGTCCATGAAGTCATGAAGACACAGAAGTGACTGAACAAATAAACAAAAAACAAACAAAACCTACAATGTAGATGTAATGCAGTTTGACACCACTTGAACTGCTGTGCCTCAATGCTATAGAATCCTGGGAGTTGCAGCTTTACAAGGTTTTCAGCCTTCAATGCCAAAGAGTTCTGCTATCTCACCAATCTACAATTTCCAGGATTCTGTAGCATTCATTGAGCCTTGGAGATTATAGTGAGGTTAAATTGCATTAATTTGATAGTGTAGATCAGACATGGACAAACTTGACCCCTCCAGGTGTTTTTGACTTCAACTCCCACAATTCCTAACAGCCTACTGACTGTTTGGAATGATGAGAGTCAAAGTCCTAAACACCTGGAGGGCCCAAATTTGCCCATGTCCGGTGTAGATGTACCAATGGACTTCTGTCCCACTGACTTGGAAGCTACTATTTAGGCTTCAAAACAACGCCTCCTAGTGGATGTAAAGGTGAGCCTTTATTATTGTGCATCTACACCAGGTATGGACAAATCCAGACCTGGGTCCAGCTGCAGCTCCTTGGACTCTTTTCCCAGACACTCGTCTCTCTCACCATTCTTTCCTTCCTTCTCTCTTCCCTTCCTTCTTCCCACACTCTTTCACCTTCTCTTCCACCCTTTCATCCTTCCTTCCTTATCTTTCCTTCCTCCTTCCTTCCCTCCCTCCCTATCTTCCTTCTCTTCCTCTTTCTCCCTCCCTCCTTCCTTCCCTTCCACCCTTTTGGCCTTCCTTCCCTCTCCGTCTTTCTCCCTTCCTTCCTTCCTTCCTTCCTTCCTTCCTTCCTTCCTTCCTTCCTTTTTTTCTTTCTTTCCTTCTCTCTCTTTCCTTCCTTCTTTCCCTCCCACTCTTTCATCCTTCCTTCCATCTCTCTTTCTTTCATCCAACTCTTCCACCCTTTTGTCCTTCCATCCATCCTTCCCTCCCTTTTGTCTTTCCTTTCTTCTCTCTTGCCTTTCTCCTTCCCTCCCTCCCTTCCCTCTCCCCTTCCCTTTTATCTTTCTTTCCTTCCCTCTGTCATCCCTCCTTCCATCTCTCCCTCTTTCTCCTTCCATCCTTTCTTTCCTCCCTTTAGTCCTTCCTTCCTTCTCTCTTCCCTCCCTCCTTCTTTTCCACCCTTTCGTCCTTCCCTCACTTTCCTCTTTCCTTCCTTCTCTCTGCCCTTTCTCCTTAACTCCCTCCTTCCCTCCCTCCTTCCCTGTTGTCTTTCTTTCTTTCCCTCTTTCATCCCTCCTTCCATCTCTCCCTCTTTCTCCTTCCATCCTTCCCTTCCTCCCTTTAGTCCTTCCTTTCTTCTCTTTCCTTCCTCCTTGCCTCTCTCCCTCCTTTCTTTCCTTCGTTCATACTTCCTTCCATCTCTCCCTCTTTCTCCTTCCATCTTTCCCTTCCTCTCTTTAGTCCTTCCTTCCTTCTCTCTTTCCTTCCTCATTCTCTCCCTCCTTCCCTCTCTCCTTTCCTTCCTTTTAGTCTTTTCTTCTTTCCCTTTTTCATCCCTCCTTCCATCTGTCCCTCTTTCTCCTTCCATCCATCATTTCCTCTCTTCCTTCTCTCTTTCCTCCCTTCCATCACTGGGCAGGCACCAATCTGCCCACCAATCTGTTCTAGAATTTTCTGTTGGTCATGGGAGTTTTGTGTGGCCAAGTTTGGTTCAATTCCATCGTTGGTGGAGTTCAGAATGCTCTTTGATTGTAGGCAAACTATAAACCCCAGCAACTACAACTCCCAAATGACAACATCAATCTCCCCCAACCCCACCAGTATTCAAATCTGGGCATATTGGGTATTTGTTCCAAATGTGGTCCAGTGAATGAAAATCCATCCTGAATATCAGATATTTACATGAGGATTCACAACAGTAGCGAAATTACAGTTATGAAGTAGCAACAAAAATAATGTTATGGTTTGGGGTCACCACAACATAAGGAACTGTATTAAGGGGTTGCGGCACTAGGAAGGTTGAGAAACACTGCTGTAGAATAAATGCAGTTTGGCACCACTTGAACCACCATAGCTCAATGCTGTGGAATCCTGGGAATTGTAGTTTTTCATGGTCTTTAGCAAAACTTATTTTCCAAAAGTGGCAGGTGCCTCACCAAACTACAACTCCCAAAACTCCACAATATTTGGCCATGACAGTTTAATTCGAGGAGGGTGCTTTGGAATCCTGGGAGTTGTAGTATGAGTCCCCAAAAGGAACTTTTCCAGACTCTGTGCTTGGCTCCTTCTTCCCTGCCCAGCCTGAATCCGGATCACAGCTTGCCTGTTGTCCAAAATGGAAATAATGATTCACCGAGGCTGAAGCTGACCTATTGAGAAACTCCGGGGAAATCGGCACGCTTGCCAAGAAAGATATTTGAGGCCCTTGCTATGAAGCTGAAGCCATTCCAAGTTGAGGCGTAGCATGGCCGACCGAGCCGCTCTTTCCGACAGTCCTGGCACTGCAACGCTCCAGGCCCCCGGCGTCTGTGTTTACTATGATGTTGGGCACAAATATTCGGGTTGCTAGGCACTCTTCGGGGCACCAGTAATAGAAAGGGCTCCGCAGGACAAGGTCCTGGGAGAAGTACAAACACTTCGTGTTGTTGGGACTTTGCTCCAGATATAAACCCTTCACTCAGAGATGGATTATGCCAGGTAATATTTCAAATCAAAGGGCTGGCCATTTGGGGTGTGTCTACTCTGTAGCATGAATGCAGTTCGACACTGCTCTAATACTCAATGCTATGGAATAAAGCATAAATGCAAAGCTGGGGTGAAAATTGCTTGAAGAAACATTAACAACCTCAGATATGCAGATGACACCAGTCTGATGGCCGAAAGCGAGGAGGAGCTGAGGAGCCTTCTAATCAAAGTGAAAGAAGAAAGTGCAAAAGACGGGTTGCAGCTAAACATCAAAAAAACCAAGATTATGGCAACAAGAATGATTGACAACTGGGAAATAGAGGGAGAAAACGTGGAGGCCGTGACAGACTTTGTATTTCTAGGCGCAAAGATGACTGCAGACGCAGACTGTAGACAGGAAATCAGAAGACGCTTCCTTCTTGGGAGGAGAGCAATGTCCAGTCTCGATAAAATAGTGAAGAGTAGAGACATCAGACTGGCAACAAAGATCCATTGCCTAGTCAAAGCCATGGTATTCCTTGTAGTCACCTACGGATGTGAGAGCTGGACTTTAGGGAAGGCTGAGCGAAGGAAGATCGATGCTTTTGAGCTGTGGTGTTGGAGGAAAGTTCTGAGAGTGCCTTGGACTGTGAGAAGATCCAACCAGTCCATCCTCCAGGAAATAAAGCCCGACTGCTCATTGGAGGGAAGGAGACTAGAGACAAAGTTGAAGTACTTTGGCCACATCATGAGGAGACAGCAAAGCCTAGAGAAGACAATTATGCTGGGGAAAGTGGAAGGCAAAAGGAAGCGGGGCCGACCAAGGGCAAGATGGATGGATGGCATCCTTGAAGTGACTGGACTGACCTTGAAGGAGCTGGGGGTGGTGACGGCCGACAGGGAGCTCTGGCGTGGACTGGTCCATGAGGTCACGAAGAGTCGGAGACGACTGAACGAATGAACAACAACATGGAATAAAGGGAATTTTACAAAATCTGCATCTAGACCGTAGAATTAATGCAGTTTGAAACTATTTATGGAATCATGGGAGTTGTGGTTTTCCTAGGTCTTCTCTGATAATAGGTTGCGATTGCATCACCAAACGATACATCCTATAATTGATTAGCACTGAATCATGGTAGTTAAACTGGAATTAAACTGCATTCATTCTGCAGTGTAGATGCACCATAACATTTTAGCCTTCCGTGCCCCTTTAGTTTAGTGACTCACTAAACTACAAATCCCAGGGTTCCATAGCATTTAGCCATGCCAGGTAAAGTGACATCAAAATGCATTTGTTCTGCAATCTATATAAATAAAAATGTAATGTCCGTTTGTGGGATTAACAGAACTCAGAAACCACTGAACGAATTGACACCAAATTTGGACACACAACACCTAACAACCCAATGTATGTCCTTCACTCAAAAAATTGATCTTGTCATTTGGGAGTTGTAGTTGCTGGAATTTATAGTTTACCTACAATCAAAGAGCATTCTGAACCCCACCAACGTTGGAATTGAACCAAACTTGGCACACAGTTCTCCCATGACCAACAAAAACTATTGAAAGGGTTCAGTGGGCATGGACTTTGAGTTTTGGAGTTGTAGTTCACCTACATCCAGAGATCACTGAGGACTCAAACAATGATGGATCTGGACCAAACTCTACACAAATATTCAATATGCCCAAATGTGAACACTGGTGGAGTTTGGGGAAAATAGAATCTTGACATTTGGGAGTTGTAGTTGCTGGGATTTATAGTTTAACTACAATCACAGAGTATTCTGAACCCCACCAACGATAGAATTAGGCCAAACCTCCCTCACAGAACCCCCATGTGGGCCACAGCAACGTGTGGCAGGGGACGACTAGTCTATATAAATAAAAATGTAATGTTTCTTTGTGGAATTAACAGAACTCAAAAACCACTGAACGAATTGACACCAAATTTGGACACTACACCCCTAACACACCAACAAGTGACCATCACACATAAAAACACCGAAAAACACAGCGGAAGGGACTTAAAAAGCCCCAAAACAAAACAAAAATACATTACAACGCATTTGCAAAACCACACACACACACACACACACACACACATATACACAGACACACATATATACACACACAAAACACATATACACAGACTGGGCCACAGCAACGAGTGTTAAGGGAAGGCTAGTGTAGATAATTTTGGCTCGTGTTCTTCGACACTGAAGAAGTCTTCGATGGTTGTCAAATAGGTTTTGGTTGTATTTACCTCGATCCATCTGAAGCTTTTCCCTTTGCCAAGTCCAGTTGCACAAGCTTCCCTTTTGTTTTCTGTGTTTGTTTTTCCAAAAGGAAGAGTGGATACAGAATGTCCTCACATATAAAAAAAAACAACCATGCGGCACTACTTCAATAAGTAAATGTCGCAGCATTCTATCTGTCCTACATGTCTTTTTATCAAGATGTGTTCAATCAATATTGTGACTGCACTGCTCATGGGCAAAACACACCAATTATAAACCAGAGACAAAGAGGAGAAAACAATACATTTCAGTTTTAAGAATAAGGATTAGTATTCTCTAAGGAAATCAAGGCACTCAGGCCATGCTGGCTGTGGATGATGGGAGTTGTACTCTGATGGGTACATTATATTTCATCTTATGGATGGGAAGCTTCCCACCAGAGTGGAAATCATCTATCGGACATGGCAAGCTATTTAACCTCAACAGACTGAAAGCCAAAACCAAAGTCACAACATCTGTTATAGAATTCCAATATGCTGATGATAATGTAGCCTGTGCACATTCAGAAGAAGACCGACAAGTCACTCTACGCACCTTTGCGGAAGCATTGAAAACCAAAGTGTTCATCCAGAAGGCACCAGCCAATCCCACTGCAATGGCAGAAATACAGCTTAATGGTGTAACGTTAGAAAATGTTGACCATTTCCGCTACCTTGGCAGCCACCTCTCCACAAAAGTCAACATCGACACTGAAATACAACACTGCCAGAGCTCTGTGTGTGCAACATTTTTCCAAATAAAGCAGAAAGTGTTTGAAGATCAGGACATCCTTAGTGAGACGAAGGTGCTTGCTAATAAAGCTATTATTCTCCCAACCCTGTTATATGCCTGTGAAACGTGGACTGTCTACAGATGTCACACTCAACTCCTGGAATGATTCCATCAATGCTGCTGTTGAAAAATCCTGCAAATCTCTTGGAAAGACAGGCAGAGAAATGTCAGCGCGCTGGAAGAAGCAAAGATCGCCAGCACTGAAGCGATGCTCCTATGCCATCAACTCCGCTGAACTGGCCACATTGTCCGAATGCCCGATCACAGTCTCCCAAAGCACTTATTCTACTCCCAACTCAAGAACGGAAAATTGAATGTTGGAGGACAGGAAAAGGGATTTAAAGATGGGCTTAAAGTCAACCTTTAAAACTGTGATATAGACACCGAGAACTGGGAAGCCTTGGCCCTTGAGCACTCTAGCTGGAGATCAGCTGTGACCAGCAGTGCTGTGGAATTCAAAAAGACAAAGCACTGCTAGTGCCTTTTCAAAGAAATGGAGGGCGAATGGAGGGCGAAAGGGAGAAACGTGCCAAGAGGAAGGCACATCAAGCCAACTCTGACCGGGATTGCTTTCCACCTGGACACCGATGTCCTCACTGCAGGAGAACATGCGGATCAAGAATAGGGCTCCACAGTCACCTATAAACCCACCGCTAAGATACTTAACTTGGAGGACCATCACCCTCGGGCTACAAGGGATTGCCAAAGTAAGTAAGGATGATGGGAGTTGTACACTGATGGGGTAAGCATTGGACAGCACTTTCAGCTACTTAAATAAGTAAATGTCAACGCCTCAACACACATATGTGCAAAGACACAATTTGAACCCAAGGAAGTGAAGGCAGACCATAAAGCTAGGGATAATGGGGGTTGTAGTCCAACTCGTTTGATAGAATCATAGAATCAAAGAGTTGGAAGAGACCTCATGGGCCATCCAGTCCAACCCCCTGCCAAGAAGCATGAATATTGCATTCAAATCACCCCTGACAGATGGCCATCCAGCCTCTGTTTAAAAGGCTCCAAAGAAGGAGTCTCCACCACACTCCGAGGCAGAGAGTTCCACTGCTGAACGGCTCTCACAGTCAGGAAGTTCTTCCTCATGTTCAGATGGAATCTCCTCTCTTGTAGTTTGAAGCCATTGTTTCGCGTCCTAGTCTCCAAGGAAGCAGAAAACAAGCTTGCTCCCTCCTCCCTGTGGCTTCCTCTCACATATTTATATATGGCTATCATATCCCCTCTCAGCCTTCTCTTCTTCAGGCTAAACATGCCCAGCTCCTTAAGCCGCTCCTCATAGGACTTGTTCTCCAGACCCTTGATCATTTTAGTCGTCCTCCTCTGGACACATTCCAGCTTGTCAACATCTCTCTTCAATTGTGGTGCCCAGAATTGGACACAATATTCCAGGTGTGGTCTAACCAAGACAGAATAGAGCATGGGGAGCATGACTTCCCTAGATCTAGACACTATGCTCCTATTGATGCAGGCCAAAATCCCATTGGCTTTTTTTGCCGCCACATCACATTGTTGCCTCATGTTTAACTTGTTGTCCACGAGGACTCCAAGATATTTTTCACACGTACTGCTCTCGAGCCAGGCATTGTTCTCCATTCTGTATCTTTGCATTTCAAAAAAGGAACTTCGACTTACATGACAATAAATTAGGAACTCTTTCAGGAGTCCCAAGTTTTTTATATTAAGAGAACAATAAGACTGCCAGGGACATTATTTTCAGCTGCACATTAATATTAATGCCTTTTCTCAGGTGGTTCATCAGTCTCCTTCCTCTGTGATCAGACAAATTACTTCGTATTTAAGCAGGCCGTTGGCCCAGAAAGACGCATTTTCATTTGGAATATACTTGTAATATTGGATTCTTCTACACTGAATTCAAGAGAGATATTGACAAGCTGGAATGTGTCCAGAGGAGGGCGACTAAAATGATCAAGGGTCTGGAGAACAAGCCCTATGAGGAGCGGCTTGGGGAGCTGGGCATGTTTAGCCTGAAGAAGAGAAGGCTGAGAGGAGATATGATAGCCATGTATAAATATGTGAGAGGAAGCCACAGGGAGGAGGGAGCAAGCTTGTTTTCTGCTTCCTTGGAGACTAGGACGTGGAACAATGGCTTCAAACTACAAGAGAGGAGATTCCATCTGAACATTAGGAAGAACTTCCTGACTGTGAGAGCCGTTCAGCAGTGGAACTCTCTGTCCCGGAGTGTGGTGGAGGCTCCTTCTTTGGAAGCTTTTAAACAGAGGCTGGATGGCCATCTGTCAGGGGTGCTTTGAATGCAATATTCCTGCTTCTTGGCAGGGGGTTGGACTGAATGGCCCATGAGGTCTCTTCCAACTCTTTGATAATATGATTCTATGAATTAATATGGTTTGGCACCACTTTAACTCTTATCATAGAATCATAGAGTCATAGAATCAAAGAGTTGGAAGAAACCTCATGGGCCATCCAGTCCAACCCCATTCTGCCAAGAAGCAGGAATATTGCATTCAAATCACTCCTGACAGATGGCCATCCAGCCTCTGTTTAAAAGCTTCCAAAGACGGAGCCTCCACCACACGCTGGGGCAGAGAGTTCCACTGCTGAACAGCTCTCACAGTCAGGAAGTTCTTCCTCATGTTCAGATGGAATCTCCTTTCTTGTAGTTTGAAGCCATTGTTCCGCGTCCTAGTCTCCAGGGAAGCAGAAAACAAGCTTGCTCCCTCCTCCCTGTGGCTTCCTCTCACATATTTATACATGGCTATCATATCCCTCTCAGCCTTCTCTTCTCTTTATGACGCAATGTGATGGAACCCTGGCATTTGGAAATTTCCTGGCTGGTGCCTCACCAAACTACAAATCCCAGGATACCAAAGCATAGAGAATCAAACTGCATTTTTTCTACAATGCAGATGCATGTTTCATCATTCTCATCTGCAAAGCTGAGCCGTCAAATCCACTTCGGCCACCTGATGGAAGCACCATTTCACCTTTAGCCAGCTCATCCATTATCATGGCTTGGGAACATCTTCTTTTTGGGATTATATATCCCAAAATGACAGCTGGGGAAAATTCTGAGAACTAGCATCTAAAACACACCCCAAACCCCCACCTCTCGAGCTATGCTCCACTTTTCCCCAGAACGTCTTCTGCATAGGAATACAAGATACGTGCAGCAAACCCTGGGGAAACTCTATCTAGGCCGCCAGCAGCAGCAGTCAGTGTGTTTTTCTATTTTGTTGTCTGGCCACGTAAAGGCCTTTGAAGAATGTGTGACAGGCACATTTTAGGCATCTAAAAATAGGCCCAGCCGTGAATACATAGCAGGCTGTCATCTTACTCTGGTCACTTTCAAGCAGATATCCAGATCTGGCCAACGAAGCCTTCCTCTATTGGTTCTGAACTCAGTTTCTTTCAAGCATCCCTAAATGTTACTACAGGTTTAAGCATCCCTTATCTGAAATGCTTAGAAGCAGAACTGTTCTTGAGTTTGCATTTCTCCCTAATTGTGGAATTCCCACCCATCCTCCCTCTCTTGGGGTGCATCTACACTGTATAATTAATGCAGTATGATACCACTTGCACTGCCATGGCTCAATGCAGTGTAATCACGTGAGTTGTAGTTTTACAAGGCCTTTCCTTTTCTGTCAAGCTGCATTAATTCTACAGTGTAGATGCACTTAGCGATATGACCCAAGCCTAACAATGTCATGCGGCGGCTAAACAAACCAATGGGATTTTGGCCGGCATCAATAGGAACATAGTGTCTAGATCCAGGGAAGCCATGCTCCCCCTCTCTTCTGCTTTGGTTAGACCACACCTGGAATTACACTGTGTCCAATTCTGGACACCACAACTGAAGGGAGATGTTGAAAGGCTGAAAAGTGTCCAGAGGAGGGCGACTTAAATGATCAAGGGTCTGGAGAACAAGCCTTATGAGGAACGGCTTAAAGAGTTGGGCATGTTTAGCCTGAAGAAGAGAAGGCTGAGAGGAGACATGATGAGGGCCATGTATAAAGATGTGAGGGGAAGTCATAGGGAGGAGGGAGCGAACTTGTTTTCTGCAGCCCTGGAGACTAGGATGCTTCAACTACAGGAAAGGAGTTTCCACCTGAACATGTGGAAGAACTTCCTAACTGTATTGTCGAAGGCTTTCATGGCTGGAATCACTGGTTGTTGTAGGTTTTTTTCAAGCTACATGGCCATGTTTTAGAAGCATTCTCTTCTGATGTTTCACCTGCATCTATGGCAAGCATCCTCAGAGGAGCGAGGTCTGTTGGAACTAGGACAATTGGGTTTATATATCTGTGGAATGACTTCCTAACTATGAGAGTTGTTCAGCAGTGGAAAACTCTCTCTCTCTCTCTCTCTCTCTCTGCCCCAGAGTGTGGTGGAGGCTCCTTCTTTGGAGGCTTTTAAACAGAGGCTGGATGGCCATCTGTCAGGGGTGCTTTGAATGCTATTTTCCTGCTTCTTGCCAGAATGGGGTTGGACTGGATGACCCATGAAGTCTCTTCCAACTATGATTCTATGATTCATAGGGCTTGTTCTCCAGACCCTTGATCCTTTTGTTGCCCTTCTCTAGAGACATTCCAACTTGTCAACATCTCCCTTCAATTGTGGTGCCCAGAATTGGACACAGTATGATTCCAGGTGTGATCTGACCAAGGCAGAATAGAGGGGTAGCATGACTTCCGTGGATCTGGACACTAGACTCCTATTTATGCAGGCCAAAATCCCAATGGATGCCACATGACATTCCTGGTTCATGTTCACTTTCCTCCCCACGAGGACTCCAAGATCTTTTTCACACGTACTGCTCTCGAGCCAGGCATCGTCCCCCATTCTGTATTTTTGCATTTCATTTTTTCTGCCTAAGTGGAGTATCTTGCATTTGTCCCTGTTGAAATTCATTTTGTTAGTTTTGGCCAATCATCTCTCTAATCTGTTCAGATCGTTTTGAATTCTGCTTCCGTCTTCTGGAGTATTGGCTATCCCTCCTAATTTGGTATCATCTGCAAACTTGATGATCATGCCTTCTAACCCTTCATCTTCGTGACTGTGAGAGCTGTGCAGCCGTGGAACTCTCTGCCCCAGAGTGTGGTGAAGGCTCCTTCTTTGGAGGCTTTGAAACAGAGGCAGGATGGCCATCTGTTTGGGATGCTTTGAATGCTGTTCTCCTGCTTTTACGCAGAATGAGGTTGGACTGGATGGCCCACAAGATAAACACCAACTCTATGATTCTATGACAGGTTAGTGGGAGTCCTTTTCAAGTTTGTGGATACTGCAAAACTGGAGATGAGGACATGGAGCGATGCATTCAAATTTTAACAAAAGAGATTCCAACTAAATATTAGGAAGAGCTTCCTGATAGTAAGACGTGTATGATAGAGGTTTGTGTTGTAATCAGAGGGTGGATGGACATTTTTTGGGAGTGCTTTTGGACGGCAAAAAAAGCCAACAGGATTTTGGCCTGCATCAATAGGGGTATAGTGTCTACATCCAGGGAAGTTATGCTACCCCTCTATTCCGCCTTGGTTAGACCACATCTGGAATACTTTGTCCAATTCTGGGCACCACAATTGAAGAGAGATATTGACAAGCTAGAATGTGTCCAGAGGAGGGCGACTCAAATGACCAAGGGTCTGGAGAACAAGCCCTATGAGGAGCGGCTTAAAGAGCTGGTCAAACCATGACTGGATTGACGATTTGGCGTAGGAAACTGTAGTGATGTAAGATGATGTTTTATTGTACTGAGTTGTACTATTTTAATATGTAATGAGTTGTATTTGCTGTTTTATCTGTTTTATCTGATTGTATTTGATATGTATTGTAAACCGACCTGAGTCCCTCGTCGAGGTTGAGAAGGCCGGTATAGAAATCCTCTAAATAAAATAAATAATAAATGTTTACCCTGAAGAAGAGAAGGCTGAGAGGAGACATGATGAGGTCCATGTATCAATATGTGAGAGGAAGTCATAGGGAGGTAGAAACAAGCTTGTTTTCTGCTTCCCTGGAGACTAGGACACAGAGCAATGGCTTCAAATTACAAGAAAGGAGATTCCATCTGAACATTAGGAAGACCTTCCTGACTGTGAGAGCTGTTCAGCAGTGGCAGAGAGTTCCACTGTTCAGCAGTGGAACTCTCTGCCCCAGAGTGTGGTGGAGGCTCCTTCTTTGGAAGCTTTTAAACAGAGGCTGGATGGCCATCTGTCGGGGATGCTTTAAATGCAATTTTCCTGCTTCTTGGCAGGGGTTGGACTGGATGGCCCATGAGGTCTCTTCCAACTCTATGATTCTATGATTGTATTTTCCTGCATAGCAGAATGGGGTTGGACTGGATGGACCTTGGGGTCTCTTTCAACTCTAGGATTCTATTATTGTATTTTCCTGTATAGCAGAATGGGGTTGGACTGGATGACCCTTGGGGTCTCTTTCAACTCTAGGATTCTATTATTGTATTTTCCTGCATAGCAGAATGGGGTTGGACTGGATGACCCTTGGGGTCTCTTTCAACTCTAGGATTCTATTATTGTATTTTCCTGCATAGCAGAATGGGGTTGGACTGGATGACCCTTGGGGTCTCTTTCAACTCTAGGATTCTATGATTGTATTTTCCTGCATAGTAGGATGGGGTTGGACTGGATGGCCCTTGGGGTCCCTTCCAACTCCCTATTTCCATGATTCTATGATCCATTCATGGCCCAAAACTGTGGCATCTTGATGTATCTGCATTCCCTGGGAAGAGCCATTGGCCAAAGGAAGGGATTTTTCAGTGTCTTTATTGGAGATGAATGCCAGGCTATTCCAAGTGCGACTGTCAGCAGCTGGAGAAGGCGCTTCTCCATCTGCACAGCTTTTCCCAGTAATGAAGATGAGTTTTGACCTTTGGCTTCATGTCAAGCAGCATCCACGGTGCACTTTCGTTCTCTCTCTCCCGGCTATTGGAAAGCCGCACTCTTCGGTAATGAAGTCTGCTAAAAGCCCTTTGCCTGATTTGTGACCTTAGCGAGTGTCCACTGAGGACTGGCCACTTCTCGGTTTTAATTGATGGTCGTGATTTGCATCAGAGCGAGGCTGCTGTTCAGCACTTTCAGGGTCACAGCCTGTTATTACAGGAACCAAGGGGCTTCGCAATACAGCTAGCTGGTGAATGATTGGCAATAAATAATAAGCCCATCCGGGAGGGGGGAAAGGCAGCCGGATGAAAAATGAGTCCCATTCATTAGCCATGATTACATATCTCAAGGATCAAGGTGTGCAGGGAGAAAGGATGACTCTCACCTGCCCAGGAGAGCAAATGAAAGATTAAATATTTCTTACGGCTCAGCTTCATAAAGACTGTTAACTGTATTCACTGTATTCCTTTACCTTACTTACTTACTTAGGCGATCCCACGTTGGACGAGTAGGATAGTCTTCCAGGATCAGTCCGTAGGTGACTGTGGACCTGCATCTTCTCCCACAGTGAGGGCATCGGTTTCCAGGTGGGAGGTGCTCTTGGTTGGGGTTGGCTTGACACGCCTTCCTCTTAGCACGTTTCTTTCTTTCACCCTCCATTCGTGCCTCTTCAAATCCTGCAGCACTGCTGGTCACAGCTGACCTCCAGCTGGAGTGCTCAAGGGCCAGGGCTTCCCAGTTCTCAGTGTCTATGCCAGAGTTTTTAAGGTTGGCTTTGAGCCCATCTTTAAATCAGTGGGTTGTTGTAGGTTTTTCCGGGCTATATGGCCATGTTCTAGAGGCATTTTCTCCTGACGTTTCACCTGTATCTATGGCAAGCATCCTCAGAGGTAGTGAGGTCTGTTGGAAGTAGGAAAATGGGTTTATATATCTGTGGAATGACCAGGGTGGAACAAAGGACTGGATGTCTGCTGGAGCTAGGTGTGAATGTTTCAACTGACCACATTGATTAGCATTTAATGGCTTGGAAGTGCCTGGAGGGAATCTTTTGTTGAGAGTGATTTGATGTGCTGGAGGCTGGAGGCCATTACGAGGCTTGAGAACACAGAAATGCTGGACCACTCTCACAACCACCATGTCAAACTACACAGAGAAGCCACTGAAATCCACAAGCATGTGGACAATTTCAACAGAAAGGAGGAAACCATGCAAATGAACAAAATCTGGCTACCAATATTAAAAAAAACTCTAAAATTACAACAGCAAAACAACAGAGAGTAAACAATCAGGCACATCAAATCACTCTCAACAAAAGATTCCCCCCCCCAGGCACTTCCAAGCCATTAAATGCTAATCAAGGTGGTCAGTTGAAACAGACGTTTCGCCTGCATCTATGGCAAGCATCCTCAGAAGTTGTGAGGTCATTGGAATTAGGAAAATGGGTCTATATATCTATGGAATGACCAGGGTGGGACAAAGAATCTTGTCTGTTGAAGCTAGGTGTGGATGTTTCAGCTGACCACCTTGAGTAGCATCTGATGGCCTGGCAGTTTTTTGGTTTGGCTAGTTGTACTTTTAGAGGTTTTTTTTTAATACTGGTAGCCGGATTTTGTTCATTTTCATGGTTTCCTCCTTTCTGTTGAAATTGTCCACATGCTTGTGGATTTCAATGGCTTCTCTGTGTAGTCTGACATGGTGGTTGTGAGAGTGGTCCAGAATTTCTGTGTTAATCAAGGTGGTCAGTTGAAACATTCACCCCTAGCTCCAACAGACAAGAGTTCTTTGTCCCGCCCTGGTCATTCCACAGATATATAAACCCAATTTTCCTAGTTCCAACAGACCTCACTATCTCTGAGGATGCTTGCCATAGATGCAGGCAAAATGTCAGGAGATAATGCCTCTAGAACATGGCCATATAACCCGAAAAAACCTACAACAACCCAGTGATTCCGGCCATGAAAGCCTTCGACAATACAGAAAATACTATGTTTCCTAATGGTCTTTGGCAACCTCTCCAACACCTCTTCGTGACTCCCAGGTGGAGAAACACTGCCTTAAAGTATCATCCCTGGTTTTCTCCACTTTGAGTAGAAGAAATCTGTGAACCCTAATACTGAAGTGCCCTCACAGAACTTTGTTTAGGAAAGAAACAATGAAATGAAGATGTCTCGAGTCCCAAGAATCAGGCCAATCCCTGAGAATTGACAATCTTTCCCACTGTTCTGCTAGGAAGATATCTTGCAATAACACAATGTTCCTGTACCTTGCTGTGATGGGACCTTTCTGCTTCAGTAACATGACATCAGAGGCAGGATTCTCCTCTTCTCCCCAAATTATTCCCAAGCTATTGGTTTCCTTTTATTATATACTTATTCTTGCACTCCAGGGCAGGAAGCACCGGTGTACTTAACCACCACGGTCCAGTCCAAGTTAAAACAGCAAGCAGTTTATTGAAAATTATATAAAAAGCAGTTTAGCAAAAATAGTAGAAAATGTCAAAGTCTAAATCTATATAAATAAAAATGTAATGTTCGTCTGTGGGATTAACAGAACTCAAAAACCACTGGACGAATTGACACCAAATTTGGACATGATACACCTAACAACCCAATGTATGTCCAAAACTAAAAAAAAAAAAATTGATTTTGTCATATGGGAGTTGTAGTTGCTAGGATTTATAGTTCACCTACAATCAAAGAGCATTCTAAATCCCACCATCGATGGAATTGAACCAAACTTGGCACACAGTTCTACCATGACCAACAGAAAATACTGGAAGGGTTTGGTGGGCAGTGTCCTTTGGTTTTGGACTTGTAGTTCACCTACATCCAGAGAGCACTGTGGACTCAAACAATGATGGATCTGGACCAAACTCTACACGAACACTCAATATGCCCAAATGTGAACACTGGTGGAGTTTGGGGAAAATAGAATCTTGACATTTGGGAGTTGTAGTTGCTGGGATTTGTAGTTCACCTACAATCAAAGAGCATTCTGAACCCAACCAACAATAGAATTGGGCCAAACCTCCCACACAGAACCCCCATGACCACTAGAGTGGGCCACAGCAACGCGTGGCAGGGGACGGCTAGTGTATAAAATAGTCCACAAGATTCAAGGTACAGGAGTAGTTTCAAAAACCCAAAATATTGCACAATCCAGCACAGGAATTCAAGAGAACCAGGAAACACAAACCAGCATATAATCCAATACAAAAATCCAGGAATAATCCTTCACACTTGAAAGCAGGAAACATAAACAAATGGAGAGATGAACTAGAATTCCTTTAACACTTGGCAAGAGTTATTGCTTATACACCAATGTTGACCAGACTGGCTGGAAAATCCCTTGTTCCCTCTAATAAAGACATGAAATCATGCTGTTTTCCCTGACTTCCTGATAATGGCTTTTTCTGTAACAAGCACTGTAACCTTTGAAGATGCTGTTGAGCCACACTGAGTTTATGAAAACTAAGTCTCCTATCTAAAAGCTCATTATCCTCTCCATCTGGGATTTCATCCTCTGAACTCATTTCAGCCTCTGACTTTGCTTCCCTAGAGAAAGGCTTCTCAACAGCACCTGGGCCCCTCTCTGGCATGTGGCCTTCACTAGCTGCTGGAGGCACAGATTGCTCAGTTTCAGGACTTAAAATCTCATGCTGGCTCACAGACCCAGGAATCCTGTGATCCACTTCCTCATTGGCATTAGGAGTAGGCACAATGATGGGCTAAATTACAACACTTCTATTTGCCATTTTTATTTTGTTTTTAAAAGCTGAAATTGCACAGTCAGTTATGCTATAAAGGGAGTGAACAGAAGTATAATTGCCGGACCATGGAGAGGAGGATCACTGCAATTGCACTAAGAGAGAGGCCACAGGAAGGGTGCTCAGTGCAGCATGTATCCACTACCAAGGCTAACACAATTGTATTTATTATTTATTATTAGTTCCAATATTTCTATTCTGCCCTTCTCAACCCCTGAGGGGGGACTCAGGGCGCATTACAAACTGGCCACAATTCAAAGCCTCAATATAATATAAATATAAAAACAAATAGCAACAGTTTAAAACAGTAAACAAAACATTAA
The DNA here is from genome assembly GCF_037176765.1 of Anolis sagrei. Classification (NCBI taxonomy): domain Eukaryota; kingdom Metazoa; phylum Chordata; class Lepidosauria; order Squamata; family Anolidae; genus Anolis; species Anolis sagrei. The sequence goes on along the minus strand of NC_090026.1, from coordinate 125,290,543 downwards.
GTTAAAAACACATTAAAAACATTGTCATCAAGCATATGGCCAATTTCAGTCCAGTTCAACACCCAAGGTGCTGTCATGCGTGCTGTCCAAAGGCCTGGTCCCAGAGCCATGATTTAACCTTCTTCCTAAAAGAAAGGAGGGAAGAAGCTGACCTGATCTTGCTGGGGAGTGAGTTCCACCAGCATGGGGCCACCACCAAGAAGGCCCTGTCCCTCATCCCCACCAAGTGCACTTGCAAGGCTGGTGGAACCGAGAGCAGAACCTCCCCGGACGATCTTAAGCTACAAGGCGGGACGTAGAGGGAGATACATTTGGACAGGTAAGCTGGGCTGGAACTGTATAGCGCTTTATAGACCAAGACCAGCACTTTGAATTGTGCTCGGAAGTGGACCGGCAGCCAGTGGAGTTGGCATAACAGGTAGTGTGCTCCCTGTATGTTGCTCCAGTTAGTAACCTGGCTGCTGCCCGTTGGACTAGTTGAAGTTTCCAAACAGTCTTCAAAGGTAACCCCACGTAGAGCGCATTGCAGCAGTCTATTTGGGATGTAACCAGAGCATGGACCACCATGGCCACATCAGGCTTCCCAAGGTATGGACGCAGCTGGTGCACAAGTTTTAACTGTGCAAAAGCTCTCCTGGCCACCACCGAAATCTGGGGTTCCAGGCTCAGGGATGAATCCAAGTTGCGAACCTGCGTCTTCAGGGGGAGTGTAGTGGAATAACAGGTTCATGTGATAAAGTCCTTTGTCTTAGCTTTGAAGAATGGGCCATGGAAATCCTTGGTGGAGGGCTCCTTCAAAAGCCAGATTCTCCTTCACTGCAGCTGTAATATATCTAAAGAACATCACATCTTCTTTGGAGAGGCTGTGGATGACGGCACAAGTGCCAAGATTGTATGGAGGCGTTCGTGCTTTGATAGATTATCTAAATAAAGAGGGGAAAGCGTGCTTTATTGGAACTACAGATTGCTTCACTTGATTATCTACAAATGTATGAGCTGTCACCAATTTCTTCCATAAATCTCTTGCATTATAAACTCTGCTGTGCCAACTTCTTCACTCCTTTTTGTAGTTGTTTGTGGAACACTTGAAAAAAATCGTATCTTGTGGCAAGGAACTTGACAGCGTTTAACACATCTTTATCAGATGATGTACTCTACATTTCACAGATGAAAACCAGGACGTGAATGGCCAAGCAATATCAGAAAGTGGTTAAGATGGCAAAAGGTATTAATGTAGAAGGCCCAGTGAGTTAAGAGAGGCTGCAGCAGTTTGATTTTTGCCTGAACTGTTGGGAAGAAGCTTTTGTCTTTCACATGATTCATCTTCAGTTCCAGAGGCGGCCCAAGGTAATTTTCAACAGTAAGCAAACAGTATTTTGGCACACCCCCCCCCCCCCCAACCAATCATTGATATATATTTTCTGTTTGTCGTGGGAGTTCTGTGTGCCAATTTTGGTTCAATTCCATCATTGGTGGAGTTCAGAATGCTCTTTGATTGGAGGTGAACTATACATCTCAGTAACGACACTTGCCGCACTTGCTCCCTTGCCTGGCCCGCTTTGGGTCTGGAGGCGTGCCTGAAGACCCCGGTGTGTGCACCAAAAGTCACCTCTTCTCCTGACTTTCTCCTCAGCCATTGGGACCGAGAGAGAGAGAGAGAGGTGGAGATGCCCACCTTTCCTGAAGGTAGGCGCAAAAACAAAGGAGGGAGCGGAGGTGGGAGATACCTCCAGCCGGAGGGGCTCTCTCTCTCTCTCTCTGTCCCAATGGCTGAAGAGAAAGTCAGGAGAAGAGGCGAATTTTGGTGTGCACGTGGGGTCTTCAGACACACCTCCGGACCCGAAGCGGGCCAGGCACGGCGGCTCTGCCTCTTGGCCCACTCGCGGATTGGGGAGAGGAGAGCACTGGGGGATCAGGAAAGGGAGCCAGTCTTGGGGAAGGGATCGAATGCGGAGAACGATTGAGCACCGGCTCTGCTCGCACACCCGGTGGCCAGGTGGTGCAGGAACGAGAAAGGCTTGGCGAGGCTCAAGGGCGGGGCCCCTTTGGGAAGAGGATTGCCCGGCAGAGAGGCAAGAAAGCCGAGGCACCCCCCGGACTGCTAGGGCTGTTGTGAGCTGAGGGGGCGCTCCTCAAGTGGCGGTCGAGGGGCATTTACAGAGGCGCCTCTGCGCCCCTGGCAAAAAAAAGTGTTCTGCTACCGCTTACTTCGCGTAATGGACGAGCCGCCCCTGTTCAGTTCCCAAAATTCCCAGGCAGAATGGCTAATGCTCTAGAATCCTGGGAGTTGAAGTTTCCAAGATCGGAACAACCAAAGCTTGAGAACCAGTTAAGCCTATATTCAACACTGACAATAAGGCTCCACCACTACAATTGGGACAAGCAAAACCCATTGGAGCAATGTTTCTCAACCTTCCCAAAGCCGCGACCCCTTAATACAGTTCCTCATGTTGTGGTGACCCCCAATCATAAAATTATTTTTGTTGCTACTTCATAACTGTAATTTCGCTACTGTTATGAATTATAATGTAAATATCTGATACGCAGGACATATTTTCATTCACTGGAACACATTTGGCACAAATATCTGATACACCCAAATTTGAATACTGGTGGGGCTGGGGGGAATGATTTTGTCATTTGGGAGTTGCAGTTGCTGGGATTTATAGCTCACCTACAATCAAAGAGCATTCTGAACTCCACCAACGATGGAATTGAACCAATCCTGGCACACAGAACTCCCATGACCAACAGAAAATACTGGAAGGGTTTGGTGGGCATTGACCTTGAGTTTTGGAGCTGTAGTTCACCTACATCCAAAGGGCACTGTGGGCTCAATCAATGATGGATCTGGACCAAACTTGGCACAAATACTCAATATGCCCAAATGTGAATACTGGTGGAGTTTGGGGAAAATAGACATTGACATTTGGGAGTTGTAGTTGCTGGAGTTTATAGTTCACCTACAATCAAAGAGCTTTCTGAATCCAACCAATGATAGAATTGGGCCAAACTTCCCACACAGAATCCCCATGATGAACAGAAAATATTATGTTTTATGATGGTATTTGGCGACCCCTCTGACACCACCTCGTGACCCCTCCGCAGGGATCCTAACCCCCAGGTTTAGAATCATAGAATCAAAGAGATGGAAGAGACCTCATGGGCCATCCAGTCCAACCACCTGCCAAGAAGCAGGAATATTGCATTCAAATCACCCCTGACAGATGGCCATCCAGCCTCTGTTTAAAAGCTTCCAAAGAAGGAGCCTCCACCACACTCCAGGGCAGAGAGTTCCAATGCTGAACAGCTCTCACAGTCAGGAAGTTCTTCCTCATGTTCAGATGGAATCTCCTCTCTTGTAGTTTGAAGCCATTGTTCCACGTCCTAGTCTCCAAGGAAGCAGAAAACAAGTTTGCTCCCTCCTCCCTACACTGGATTAGATGGTCCTTCCAAGTCTGGACTAGATGGTCCTTCCAAAACTTTGTGTTTTAAGCATCTCATTCTGATGCAGAGTCAATGGCTACCAGCTTGTGTCCGTTGGGTATCTCACAACCCTTTCCATTGGCCTCACATGAGTCATAGTTCCTTCCTTTAGGAACTGAACGTGGGCAAGATGGAGCAGCTGTGGGCAGTGGTCGGTACAGCTTGTCTTACGGCCAGGGACCTAAATAGCTCCTTTTCAAAATGTACAGCAGGTGACCGGAGCGCTTTTTGGGTTGTGTTTTCTTTTTCTTATGTTACTCACTAGCCATCTCCCCCGCTTTCCTCTTGCTCAGACAAGCCTCTCCTGCTTTTATTGTTTAACAAAACACAGCCTTCTACTTGAGGTAAAGGAGAAGTGCTTTCAAACAGAAGGTTCATTATATTCCGCCAGGCATGAGGTAACCTTCGTTCCCAAGGCTCTGGCAGTTTTTGAAAACCAGAGGCCTTTTTGCAGGAGGAAAACAAAGCACCAAAATTTCAAAGAAATACTGACAGCCCCAAAAGGGTTTTTGACCTGTGCTGTTTTTTAATGCCCCCTCCCCATGTCTGCATCGCTATCATGTCAATATGACAAACTACTCCAAGCTGTTTCAAAACACCATGATTCACCATGTGACATTAGTCGCTTCAAAGAGTGGTATAGATTTCCCAGATTTGAGGACCTGAGAGCCAGAGGGAGGAATCTTAGGGTGAGAGCATTGCTTTGAAAGGTGTGCTCATATGCATACTCTCCTTCAAAGCAGGTTCACATATAATGCAAGGGATCCATTTAAGGCCTCTTCATGTAATATGATTTTTGTATAATGTCTGGACTCCTTTGCCCTAACCAGAATGCTGCTCAAAGCTGAAAATACAGTACAGATTTGACAAAATGAAGGGCTAGATGACATGATCATCAAGTTTGCAGACGACACCAAATTGGGAGGGATAGCCAATACTCCAGAGGACAGGAGCAGGATTCAAAACGATCTTGACAGATTAGAGAGATGATTGGCCAAAACTAACAAAATGAAGTTCAACAGGGACAAATGCAAGATACTCAACTTAGGCAGAAAAAATGAAATGCAAAGATACAGAATGGAGGACGATGCCTGGCTCGAGAGCTGTACGTGTGAAAAAGATCGTGGAGTCCTCCTGGACAAGAAGTTAAACATGAGCCAACAATGTGATGTGGTGGCAAAAAAAGCCAATGGGATTTTGGCCTGCATCAATAGGAGCCTAGTGTCTAGATCTAGGGAAGTAATGCTACCCCTCTATTCTGCTTTGGTTAGAGCCATGTATAAATATGTGAGAGGAAGCCACAGGGAGGAGGGAGCAAGCTTGTGTTCTGCTTCCTTGGAGACTAGGTCACGAAACAATGGCTTCAAACTACAAGAGAGGAGATTCCATCTGAACATGAGGAAGAACTTCCTGACTGTGAGAGCCATTCAGCAGTGGAACTCTCTGCCCCGGAGTGTGGTGGAGGCTCCTTCTTTGGAAGCTTTTAAACAGAGGCTGGATGGCCATCTGTCAGGGGTGATTTGAATGCAATATTCCTGCTTCTTGGCAGAATGGGGTTGGACTGGATGGCCCATGGGGTCTCTTCCAACTCTTTGATTCTATGATTCTATGAAAATGGGTTGAATTGCAGACTCATCTGTTGGGACACACTCTGCCCATGCTGAATGTAATGGATTGGCCTCCCTTAAACGGTTGGTGTAAACGACAGTAAATCAGGCCTGGCTTGCTAAAGCTAAGGAGAGCTGAGGGGAGGAGCAATCAGGCAGCCTCTTAGCCAGTAGTGCAGTCTGATAGACTGATGGAATTGGAGGGGAAAGCTTAGCAACTGGAGATGGGTGAAGCCAGAGGCAAAGAGAAGAAGCTGAGGTCACCATTTTAGTTCAGTTAGGAATTTGGTGTGAGAAGAAGAGAGTTGGGAGTTTTGAAGGGCGAAGTAAGAGATTTGGGAATTGTTTGTTACATGATAGGTACCTCTTTGAGGCTAGTGAATCTTACCTAGTAGGCCAAAACGGAAGCCTGGATAACAGTCAGGCAAACCTCCATTTTGAGGGTGGATGCCAGGGAAGCAGCCATCTTGAGTGAGGATAGCTAGAAGATGGATGGAGTTTGAGGTCTTCTGGGATTGGCAGATGAGAGGAGCCAAGTCTTAGGAGGGAAAAAGATTTCAGCTTCTGTGGAGAGGAGGATTGGGAGCTGGTGGGAGAAGAAGTGTTTTTGAAACTGGGTTTTCAGAGAAAGAGCGTCTGTGTCAGGCAGGGCTGATTAGCTGACAGGAAAGGTCAGACGGCTACCTGATTTCTTGTGGGAGATAGCACAAGGGATTAGCTCTCTAGACTGAGTTAGTTAGCAGTAAGAACTCTGGGAGATTTAGCTGATAACTCAGGGGACTACCTAGGTTAGGTTAGTCAGAAATTCATTGCTATTTTTCTGAAGTAGAGTGAGGGATTTTTGTAACCAGCAGGTATAACTGTTTGATTAGCTCTGTATGTAACGAAGTGAAGAAACTCATTTCAAGCAATCATCAAGCTACAGTACACTTTTGTAACAAGTCAAGCGTTTTGTGCCTCTCAGAAGAAGTTAGTTGTCTGTTTTTATAAATAAATCTTTTTCTATTTAACTTTCAAAAAGGTCTTTATCGTTCCTCAATCTATCTGTAATCCTTTGTGATAATTCCAGCCTCTTTAACATCCTGATACCACAGAAAGGTCTCTTATCCAAACAGTCATTTTGGGAGCTAGGGGGAGAGCAGTACTGGTGGAAGTGGGAAAGGTTTACCTCAGAAGCTCATTTTAAAAATCCTAAGGCAGCTTGGGTTGGTGGCAGCATTAAACCAAAAGAAGACTGAAACAGTGTTCATTCTACCATTACACATATCTATCTACATCTCGCTACCATACTAGTGTCTAGTGGTGTGATATTACATATAATCCTTTACAGTGGTGTTCAGCTGTGGGATATATTATAGTATATCGGTGATCCTGGGGAAAGTGGAAGGTAAAAGGAAGAGGGGCCGACCAAGGGCAAGATGGATGGATGGCATCCTTGAAGTGACTGGACTGACCTTGAAGGAGCTGGGGGTGGTGACGGCCGACAGGGAGCTCTGGCGTGGGCTGGTCCATGAGGTCACAAAGAGTCGGAGACGACTGAACGAATGAACAACATCGGTGATCCTTTATATTTGTGTCCAGCAGCATGATATTTGGTGATATACTATATGATAATTCTTTACAGTTTCCCTTAAAGGGTTGGTGTAAAAGGCAGTAAATCAGGACTGGCTTGTTAAAGCTAAGGAGAGCTGAGGGGAGGAGCAATCAGGCAGCCTCTTAGCCAGTAGTGCACTCTGATAGACTGATGGAATTGGAGGGGAAAGGATAATAGTTAATAGGCCTCTATAGTGACTAGAGTGCTGTGGGAGGAACGGAGAGTCAAAGGGTTTAAAATATCCTGTTTGTATTTCCTGTGTGTGGAACTTTGCTTTAAGAAACGCAAGATAAAAGTAACATCCTCTATAAAAATTAAACCCTGACAAGTTATTTGAAACTATTACGCATGTTGACTGTTCAAAATAAACAACATATTCCTGTTTCATTCTTATCATCTTAGAATCAAAGAAATAAGATGTGTATGGATGCACATATACATATATAATATGCATGCACTGGAATCAAATCCCCACTTTTGGTGGGCTGCTTTTGATGCTCTCAGAGGAGGCTGGCAATGGATGCAGCGAGCCACAGAGAGCAGCTTGTTGCTCCCACATTCACATGCCGACCCTCAATGGCATCTTTGCAAAGTCCTCCCTTGCTCTTTTCAATCAGTGATGCTCTTTGCGGCCAAGGCACCCCATCTCCAAAACAGATGGCGATGCAGCCTGAGGACGTGTAGCAAGGCGAGTCCTTTGCATCTGAGTGCTGGAGCATGGAGAGAGGTCTCCAACGGCCATCCAAGAATGCTGGAGTAGCACCTGATGCCAAAAGGTTATGTCAGTGTGGATGAAGGCAAGACTAAAAATAGCCCTAGCTTGAAAAGGTGTGGGATTTAGGGTCAGAATGAGTAGCCTTTGGACTGTGGAGGAAAGTGCTCTGGGCTGGTTGTGAGAGGTTGGGGAATGTTAGTCAGAGGAACGACAAGTCCTAGAAGTCCGCAGCTTGCATTCCTTTAGGAATATGAGAATCATGATCTCAAACTCAGGTACATCATTCTCCACATCTCTAGCAGCCATCCCCATAACCTCTGATGTGGGCAAAATGTCAGGAGAGAATGCTTAGCATACAGCCCAGAAAACTCACAGCAACCCAGTAACTAAAGATCCTCCCTTTCGTCTAAGCTTCCCAGGCTTACACATCCAGGACATTTTTCTTTTCTTCCTTCCTGAACAGAAGTGTGTACATCTGAAAAGTGCTTTGTGAAATCTATATGGTCCACTGGCTCCAAAGTTATGCCAATTGCCCAGAGGAGAAGCATAAATCCATTTATGCCAAAAATGAATAATAGAGAAAAGGCCATAAAGAAGAGGAGGGTGGGATGGGGTTGGGGGCGAAATTAACCTAACTCTCCCAACCACGGTTCCTGCAGAGTAACCATGTTATGAGAATGGATGAGAGGCCTCCGACATAAAAGGAGTAATGAAGTACTGGGCTGCACTCTCTGGCCGGGCGCTGGGGAGCAATATCGGTGACGGACATAAATCTCTCACAAGGTGAATGCCGGGACGGCACTAAGGTGAAGGCAGAAATGATTCCCCTTAATAGGGTGCTGGTGGGGTGCACGGGCAGCGTGATGTACTGCAGAGGTAATTGCCGGGAGAAAGGCATATAAAAGTTAATGGCAAAACGGAAGCCCTTCTCTCCCTACCAAGCCCCCTTGGCCCTGGCATCCTACCGATGAAAGAACCAAAATCTGGAAAGAACTACAGTGGGGAAAAATACCAATTGTGCAAGTTCTCCCACTTAAAAATATGAGAGAGGCCTGTAATTGGCATCATAGGTAGACCTCAATTATGAGAGACAGCATATGAAAACACATCCAGAAAATCACATTGTCTGATTTTTAAGGAATTTATTTGCAAATTATGGTGGAAAAGAAGTATTTGGTATATAACAAAAGGTCATCTCAGTACTTTGTTATACATCCTTTATTGGCAATGACAGAGGTCAAACATTTTCTGTAAGTCCTCACAAGTTTGGCACACACTGTTGCTGGTATGTTGGCCCATTCCTCCATGCCTCATCGGCGTGGGTCCTACTACCGATTCCAAATGCGTCTGGGTATCGAGTAAACCTACCAGCCGAAGTTTGTAGATATTTCAGCTGGAGTTCAGTGGATCTGTAATGCTGTCCTCCCTCAGAGAATTCTTTGAAAACTTCAGGGCTGTTTTCCCTCTGATTGCTGTGAGGCTGAGAGGCTGTGAGCTCTCAGCCAGAGCCTTGGGACCTTTCCCCTGGAATTTCTGTTTCTGTTTTCCCCGATGTTCTTGAGAAAAGAAGCTTTTCTACAGGCCGAGCTTGTCTACATCCTATAGTTTAGCTTCCTTATGTGAGACTGACCAAAAAATGGCTCCTTTCCCTCCCAGAGCCCTGAACAAGGGGCGGAACCAAAGCTTAATTATGATGGACAGGTGGCCTGCCCTATGATTGCAAACAGATAACAGAAAGAAAATAAAGTTGGAGCTCCTGGTACAGCTGTACCAGCACAGGTCTTGTTTCTCTTCCATTTTCTAATTATTGCTCCCACCGTTGATTTCTTCACTCCAAGCTGCTTGCCTATTGCAGATTCAGTCTTCCCAGTCTGGTGCAGGGAGACAATTTTGTTTCTGGTGTCTTTCGACAGCTTTTCAGCCTTCACCATATTGGAGTTTGGAGTGGGACTATAATCTTATCCCAGATTATCTGGCAGTGTAGACTCATATAATCCAGTTCAAAGCAGATCATTTGTATTCAGAAACTAGATTATATGGCAGTGTAGACAGGATGTCATATAATCCAGCTCAGTGCAGGTCAAACTGCATTATATGAGTCTACAGTGACCATATAAGGCAGTTCAAATTGCATTATATGGCGGTGTGGATCCAGCCTGTGTGTCCTGTTCAAAACCAGCAAATGCCCAGGTGAGCACACCTGTAGCTAACAAAGACTGGTAAGGAAACACTGGATGAGTCTCAAAGCCTACATGAGGTTGCAAATGGAAGCATGAACCAGAAAGTCTTGAGCAGAGGTGAATTTCTGGAAAGATCAGGCCAAGAGTGCTATCGAAGGTCAGGGAGCCAGAAATGTCAGAGCAGCACAGGCATTTGGGAGATGTTGCTCTGCAGCTAAACAATGACCTGGACTCACCTCATTTATATCTGGCCGTAATCAGCCCAGCTGGCCTCATTATTGCAGCATCCAGTGTTTAAATCAGAGCAGAGCATTGCTTGACCTTTTGCTCTCGGTGCTTTAATTTATGTCGCTCAAGAAGATGAAGTGCCACTGCTTTCTCTTGAAATATAGTCGGTGTTCACTGGCCATCCAAATACTAACCAGGGCTCACCTTGCTTAGCTTCCAAGATCAGGTGGCATCTAGTACCATTAGGTTATCTGTTGTTTGTTTGTTTGTTTGTTTGTTGTTGTCGTTTCTGACTTATGGCGATCTTATGGCAACCCTGTTGTTGCCATATGATGCATCCAAGGACACACAGTACATTCCCATGGCTGAGTGCAGATTCAAATCCTAGCACCCTTCTACACTGCCATATAAAATGCAGATTTTTTTTGTCGTGTCAGGAACGACTTGAGAAACTGCAAGTTGCTTCTAGTGTGAGAGAATTGGCCGTCTGCAAGGACATTGCCCAGGGGAATCATAGAATCATAGAATCAAAGAGTTGGAAGAGACCTCATGGGCCATCCAGTCCAACCCCATTCTGCCAAGAAGCAGGAATATTGCATTCAAATCACCCCTGACAGATGGCCATCCAGCCTCTGTTTAAAAGCTTCCAAAGAAGGAGCCTCCACCACACTCCGGGGCAGAGAGTTCCACTGCTGAACGGCTCTCACAGTCAGGAAGTTCTTCCTCATGTTCAGATGGAATCTCCTCTCTTGTAGTTTAAAGCCATTGTTCCATGTCCTAGTCTCCAAGGAAGCAGAACACAAGCTTGCTCCCTCCTCCCTGTGGCTTCCTCTCACATATTTATACATGGCTATCATATCCCCTCTCAGCCTTCTCTTCTTCAGGCTAAACATGCCCAGCTCCTTAATCCGCTCCTCATAGGGCTTGTTCTCCAGACCCTTGATCATTTTAGTCACCCTCCTCTGGACACATTCCAGCTTGTCAATATCTCTCTTGAATTGTGGTGCCCAGAATTGGACACAATATTCCAGGTGTGGTCTAACCAAAGCAGAATAGAGGGGTAGCATTACTTCCCTAGATCTAGACACTCTGCTCCTATTGATGCAGGCCAAAGTCCCATTGGCTTTTTTTGCCGCCACATCACATTGTTGGCTCATGTTTAACTTGTCCTCGAGGACTCCAAGATCTTTTTCACACGTACTGCTCTCGAGCCAGGCATCCCCCATTCTGTATCTTTGCATTTCGTTTTTTCTGCCAAAGTGGAGTATCTTGCATTTGTCACTGTTGAACTTCATTTTGTTAGTTTTGGCCCATCTCTCTAATCTGTCAAGATCGTTTTGAATCCTGCTCCTCAGGAGCTGGAGCTGGAGCTGGTAGAAGGAGCTCATCCGTGCTCTCCCCGAATTTGAACGTGCAACCTGTTGGTCTTCAGTCCTGCCGGCACAGGGGTTTAACCCACTGGACCACCAGGAGCTCCATAAATGCAGATTATCTGCCTTGAACTGGATTATATAACAGTGTAGACTCATATAATCAAGTTCAAAAAATATCATATGGATTATTGGCTCTGATAACCTGGATTATTTGGCTATAGTTTCCAGGATCATAGTCCAACACTCAAAGCATGACCCCGTGTTGGCTCTGGGTGTTTAGATCCCACTAAACTGCGTGTTGTTCCATATTTAAATACCTGCCATTTAATTCAGAGAGGCATGCCTCTAAATTGGTATGTGTCACATTGGGTGGTAAAAAAAAAACATTTCAACACAATACTAGAAATGCACAAGTCACCTCTGGAAACAGTTCCGCTTTTCTATTCTTTTCATGGAACATAAGCTCTTAGAGGTGTAATTATACCTTGAGTTTCCAGGGGTTATTTTTCCTTAAAAGGGTTTTGTTCCCTTGCTTTTTTCACCCTCTGTTTTCAAAATTATACTGTTTGCAAAAGATGGATAAAAGCTGTCAGCGAAGTCGATGAAAGCCGGATCTACACTGCCCTATAATACTGTTTGAAGAGTGTTTTTGGTCAGTGAAAATTGGGCATTGTCAAACTTTGGTCCTTCAGGTGTTTTGGACTTCAACTCCCACAATTCCTAACAGCCTCATGCCCTTTCCTTTTCCCCCTCAGCCGCTTAAGCGGCTGAGGGGGAAAAAGGAAAGGGCCTGAGGCTGTTAGGAATTGTGGGAGTTGAAGTCCAAAACACCTGGAGAGCCAAAGTTCGACCATACCGAGTGTAAATCCATACAATGCAGCTCATACTGGATCACACTGACCGTATAATGGAGTCTGAACTGCATTATATGGTCCTATAGATCCAGCCATAGATCAAGAGTGGAGGTTCTTGCAATGCCAATTCTGGCTATATCCACATGAATGTTTTCCTGGATCTAACTGCAATAGTGTCACTAGAGTTGGTGTCAACATTGACACTGAAATACAACAGCGCGTGAGTTCTGCAAGTGCAGTATTTTTCCAGATAAAGCACAGAGTGTTTGGGGACTGGGACATCCATAGGGAGACCAAGGTGCTTGTTTATGAAGCTATTGTCCTCCCAACCCTGCTATATGCCTGCGAAATGTGGACTATCTACAGACGTCACACTCAACTCCTGGAACAATTCCATCAGCGTTGCCTCTGAAAAATCCTGCAAGTCTCTTGGGAAGACAAGCAGACAAATGTCAGTATTCTGGAAGAAGCAAAGACCACCTGCATTGAAGCAATAGTCCTCCGCCATCAACTCCACTGGACCGGCCACATTGTCTGAATGCCCAGTCACCGTCTCCCAAAGCAGTTATTCTACTCCGTACTCAAGAACAGAAAACAGAATGTTTGAGGACAGGAAAAAAGATTTAAAGATGGGCTTGAAGCCCATCTTTAAAAATGTAGCATACACATCGAGAACTGGGAAAGCCCTGGCCCTTGAGTGCTCTAGCTGGAGGTCAGCTGTGACCAGCAGTGCTGTAGAATTTGAAGACGCACAAATGGAGGACGAAAGAGAGAAACGTGCCAAGAGGAAGGCGTGTCAAGCCAACCCTGATTGGGACTGCCTTCCACCTGGAAACCAATGCCCTCACTGCGGGAGAAGATGCAGATCAAGAATAGGGCTCCACAGCCACCTACAGACTCACAAGAGTTCTGAACCTGGAAGACTATCCTACTCAGCCAACGAGGGATCACCTAAGAAGACCGGCTGTAGGGAATTGTGGGAGTTGCAATCCAAAACACCTGGAGGTTTGCCCATGCCAGGTTTAAACACATCACCAGAACATACAAACTATGAAATTCATATGTTAAAACACACCACCATAAAATATATCTATTAAAATAGACTGTACAAAGAATAAACGCAATACAAATATCTACATTAAAATACAAATTGAACCTGCATTTAATATTCACAGTTTAAAACTGACTGGGTAGGCCTGCCAGCATTACTGGAGGACAGAGGTCCTGTCGGTGTGGTTGTATTGCAATTCAGATCTCAATAATAAAGGTCAAGGATGCTGGGATTGGCAGCCCAGCAGCATACAGAGAGCTGCACATTGATCTCCTTTGATTTAGTACCCAGCCTCTTAATTTTCTTGCAGAAGTCACTGAATGTGCTTTGCTTCCCAACTGGGATGCTACGGTAGTGATATTACATGCGGGTCAAGAATAGGGCTCCACAGTCACTTATGGACCCACCATCAGGACACCACACTTGGAAGACAATCTTACTCGGACAATTAGGGATTGCCTAAAAATAAGTAAGTAAGTACATTTGAGCATATTACATGCATTGCCTGCCTCACAGGATGCAATGATTTTGAGTTTCCTCTTCTAGAGTGTGTATTAAAATTTATTTATTTCATAAATAAATAAATGCAAAACTGATAAAATAGAGGGAGCACAAGCAGCTAAATAACTTTGAGACATCCTGTGATTATTCTACTTGTTTCGTTCAGTGCTAAATTCATTTGTTTTGGGTGGGCAAACTTGTGCCAAACAGGCAGGAGTACTCAGCAGTTGAGTAAAACAAGGCCAGGGCTGATGTTCATATTCATTTTGGGTCTGCACCCCATGCACTGCCAGAAGTTTCCACAGGATGTTATTGCATGCAGCTACTTTGTGCTTGGTGTTCATGCAGTGCTTCCTAAATGTTTGTGTTTGATCTAATGCGATACTGAGATATTTAGGATGGGAACAGTGTTTGAGCTCTTGGCCTTCCCGCATAACTTTCAATTTCCTGTTGGCTTCACGGTTATGTAGATGGAAAGCACACACTTGTGTCTCGGCAGGGTTGGGCTTCAGGTGGATCTCTTTGTAGTAGCTGGAGAGATCTTTCAGGGCATTAGTAAGTGGGTTGTAGGTTTTTCAGGCTATATGGCCATGTTCTAGAAGCATTCTCTCCTGACATTTTGCCTGCATCTATGGGAGGCATCCTCAGAGATTGCCTGTCATAGATGCAGGCGAAACCTACAACAACCCAGTGATTCCGGCTATGAAAGCCTTCAACAATACATTTGTAAGTGCCTTTCAACTGTTTCAAAGTCTTTTGCTTGTGTTGTTAGCAAGGGTCATCAGCATATATAAAATAAATTTCTATATTGTCGAAGGCTTTCATGGCCGGAATCACTGGGTTGTTGTAGGTTTTTTCGGGCTATATGGCCATGTTCTAGAGGCATTCTCTCCTGACGTTTCACCTGCATCTATGGCAAGCATCCTCAGAGGTAGTGAGGTCACTACCTCTGAGTATGCTTGCCATAGATGCAGGCGAAACGTCAGGAGAGAATGCTTCTAGAACATGGCCATATAGCCCGAAAAAACCTACAACAACCCAAATGAATTTCTGTTATAGCAATACTGAAAGCTAGGACAGGAACACAATTCTGAGCAATGGAATGTGAGTTTCCAGGTTCCAATTGCCAACCTTCACAGGTTAAAAACAACACTTTTCTGATGCTCAAAGTGCAAATTGTTTTATACAGTAGAATAAATAACCTACCAGCCTCAATCAAAGTGTGGAATTTCATGCATTTTCCTCCCTCCGTAGCCAAAAAAAACCTGCTCATCTCCAAACCAGAGGCTTAGGGAGCATCTACACTGTAGAATGGATGCATTTTGACATCACTTTAATTACAATGTCTGGATGTTATGGGATCTTAGGATTTGTACTTTGGTGAGACGCCAACTCTCTTTGGCAGAGAAGACTAAAAACTTTCTAAAGCTACAATTCCCATGATTCCATAGCACTGAGCCATGGCAGTTAAAGTAATGCCAAACTGCATTCATTCCACAATGCAGATGCAGCCAGCGACAAGACCAAGAGTGTGACTGAGTGTGGATGTGAAACAATTAAGAAATGGCATTGAAACAAAACACTAATTATCGCGTTATTCTAGCAAACGATAATTCAGAATGGCTTATTGCGAAGGCCATCTGCTGGGTCGCTTCTCCTTTCATGCTGTAAGTGGTAATGATCTTTGTTAAGTCGCCACGAGAACATAATTAAAAAGTGTATAACGAGATTAGCACACTCACATGGGGCAGTGCTGCAGGAGTTTTTGTGTACCTTTTGCACAGGCTGCTTGCCCACTTGCCACAGTTTTAATAAAGAGGCAACAAAACAGCTGTGCAAACGAGAGATTAGAAGGAATCCCAGTGCAGATTCCTAGGCAGACAATATCATCTTTTATTTAGCAAAGGCATCTCGCCAAGAGAAGCTTTCTATAGAGGGAAGAGGCATATACAAAACTGTACAACTGCCATCCAGAAACGTTTGGCCAATTATTGCTCAGTCTTTCACTTATAATTTAGCATAGGGTGCATCTACACAGTAGAATTAATGCAGTTTGACATTTGGAAAAGGATCTTTTTTATCGTGTCAGAAGCAACTTGAAAACATATCACAAGTTGCTTCTAGTGTGAGACAATTGACCGTCTACAGCAGGGGTCCTCAAACTAAGGTCCGTGGGCCGAATACGGCCCTCCAAGGTCATTTACCCGGCCCTCGCTCAAGATCAACCTAAGTCTGAAATGACTTGAAAGCACACAACAACAACAATCCTATCTCATCAGCCAAAAACAGGCCCACGCTTCCCACTGAAATACCAATAAGTTTATATTTGTTATAATTGTTCTTCATTTTAATTATTGTATTGTTTTTAAGGTTTTTTTTGCACTATAAATAATATATGTGCAGTGTGCATAGGAATTCATTCATTTTTTTTTTCCAAATTATAATCTGGTCCTCCAACAGTTTGTGGGACTGTGACCTGGCCCTCTGTTTAAAAAGTTTGAGGACCCCTGATCTACAGAGATGTTTCCCAGGGAACGCCCAGATGTGTTACCATCCTGCTGGGAGGCTTCTCTCATGTCCCTGCAAGCTAGAGCTGACAGAAAGGAGCTTGCCCAGGGAATGCCCAATTGTATTACCATCCTGATGGGAGACTTCTGACATGTTCCTGAAAGCTAGAGTTGACAGACAGGAGCTCACCCAGGGAATGCCCAGATGTGAAACCATCCTTCTAGGAGACTTCTCTCATGTCCCTGCAAGCTAGAGCTGACAGATGGGAGCTCACCCAGGGGATGCCCAGATGTGTTACCATCCTGATGGGAAACTTCTCTCACGTCCCTGCAAGCTAGAGCTGACAGACGGGAGCTCACTCTGTCTTGCAGATTCAAGCCAGCAACCTTCAGGTCAGCAACCCAATCTTCTGGTCAGCAGTCCAGCTGGCTCGAGGGTTTAACCCATTGTGCCACCACGGCTCAATGGAGAAATAATGCTCAATCTGTATTGGAGAGTTCTAAAGTGCTCTGAAATCTGGGGCATTGAACTGAATTATAAGAGTCTTCAATATGCAGATGAAGAAGTGGTCCTGGGATATCAGCAGCAAAGCTTAGCAATAAGTTCTTCATGCCCAGGGATGATGGTGAGGAGGTGTAAGTAAATGATGAAATGCCATTCCAGACATAATTCTCATGCCACGTGCATCTTCTTCCCTTCTGTCTCTCCAAACTATCTATAAAGGAGGAGCCTGTCTTCTAATGGTACAGAAATGCAAATGATTTATGGGCAGCCAGCAATTATTGAAACGAAGCAAAAAGGAAAAGGAAAAAGAAAAGCATACCCTGGGAATCCAAACCCGACAAGATTTACCAGAACTATAAATCATCAGCTGCATTCAAAGCAGACAAGCAAGATGGGGACAAGTATTCACAGGATAGGGGCAAAATGGGACAAATGTTTTACATGCACAGAAAAAATGAATTTGAGTTAGATCTGCGTTAGAGCAGAAAACCTCCTGCTCTAACACCCCTGCCATGCAGGAGTGTGGTGGAGGCTCCTTCTTTGGAAGCTCTTAAACAGAGGCTGGATGGCCATCTGTCAGGGGTGATTTGAATGCAATATTCCTGCTTCTTGGCAGAATGGGGTTGGACTGGATGGCCCATGAGGTCTCTTCCAACTCTTTGATTCTATGATTCTATGATTCTATGAAAGTTCAGACTAAAACTCAGAGCAGAGCCACCATGCTGAAATCGATAGGAACTTTAGGAGGGTCTACCCCAGGAGGAGAGACCCTGAAATGGAGCTGATCCGCCACCTCGCGGATATGGGGTCCCGAGGGGTTTCGTATCTGCGGTTTGGGGGAGCGCAGGTTCGGCCTCCCCGGGATGCCAGTGAGGCATCCCGGGCAGACCTGCAGTCTCCCGCGGCCCGGAAAAGGTTAGTTTCATGCACTTTGATAGTTTCAGGCAAGAAAGGGACACAAAGTATCAAGCTGGAGAGTTTAAGAGTTACAATTTGATTAATCTTTATTGAGGGATTGGTTACATAGTTGGGGCTAGTAAAGGAGTGAAAGGAGAGAGCATACGACTGTGAAGAGTCCCTGGTTGAGGCTGCTGCTGGGGTACATTTCATCAGTTTGGCCCAACTTTGGTTGGCCCAACTTTGGTTCTGGCCCAGTGTATCTGTCCGAACGGATCTCCCTTTACATCCCACCCTGGAGTCTAAGATCTTCCAGGGAGGCCCTGCTCTCGACCCCGCCTCTATCACAAGTGAGGTTGGCGGGGACGAGGAGCAGGGCCTTCTCGGTGGTGGCCCCTCACCTGTGGAATTAGATCTGCAACATCACTCCTTTCCTTCAGGAAAAAACTGAAAACATGGATTTGGGACCAGGCATTCGGACAAACGGGCAGATGAAGAAAGAACTTTGACGATGATTAGGAAATGATTAATGGACTAGAACCATGGAACGCTGAGCACGAGAATAGTTTTATATGATTTTTTATATGATGTGTTATGTACTAGTTGTGGATTGTTTTAACTGTGATAACTGTTTTTAACTTTGGTTTTGTATATTTTGTGTAAAGTGTATAGGCATCAAATTGTGCCTTTTTTTGTAAGCCGCCCTGAGTCCTCCCTCGGGGGTTGAGAAGGGTGGGGTAAAAGTACCTGTAATAAATAAAAATAAAAACTTGGCATACAGGAACTGTGGAACTCCCTGCTGCTGGTCAGATCAGCTTGAAGGCAGGGGTCTGGGATGCCCTCGATGACAATGCCAACAACACAGACAAGAGACTTTTAGACCATGCAAATAGAGAGGTGTGGGTTCCTCTTCCCTGCTTCTCTGATCTATATTTTTAGCTGTCAGCATTAACCGATGGCTTGATTGATTGATTGACGGAGTGATTGAAATCAACGTAACCCATTTAGATTTATAATCCCCACCTCGTTCCCAGAGTGTGGAGTGGGCAGCCATATTTCACTTGGCGTCTCCCAAGTGGAGTCCCTGTGAAATGGACTGCGAGGGATTCAATTTATGACCTGTGCTCGGCAGACCCCACCGGTTACAGAACCGCATGAAATATCACTACCGTAGGGTCCCAGTTGGGAAGCAAAGCACATTCAGTGACTCCTGCAAGAAAATTAAGAGGCTGCGTACTAAATCAAAGGAGAGCAATGTGCAGCTCTCTGTATGCTGCTAGACTGCCAATCCCAGCATCCTTGACCTTTATTATTGAGAGCTGAATTGCAATACAACCACACCACCAGGACCTCTATCCTCCAATAATGCAGTCAATTTTAAATTGTGAATATTAAATGCAGATTCAATTTGTATTTTAATGTAGATATTTGTATTGCATTTATTCTTTGTACAGTCTATTTTGATATATGTATTTTGTGGTGGTGTGTTTTAATATGAATTCCATAGTTTGTTTGTTATGGTGATGTGTTTAAACCTGGCATGGGCAAACCTCCAGGTGTTTTGGATTGCAACTCCCACAATTCCCTATAGCCGGTCTTCTTAGGCAATCCCTCGTTGGCGCCAAAAGATCAGTTTTCTATCGACCCATTATGGGAAGAGGGTTTTCCAGGCTCTACAGGAGAGGTTGTTTTACTCTACAGGAGAGGCGCTCAGCTGCAGGCAGGTGTGCACACTTTAAGGTGGTGTCTTACCCGTTTCTACTCTAGAGGAGAGGTGCTTGGCTACAGGCAGGTGCACATGCTTTCTGAGCCTGCACGCTACACACATGCATGCACTCTCTTTCCAAGACAAGGAGGCAAGTTCTCATTCTTACTCTAGAGGAGGTGCTTGGCTGCAGGCAGATGCCTGCACTTTCTGGGCCTGCATGTCACATGCGCACACACTCTCTTTCCAAGGCAAGGAGCCAAGTTCTTAGTCTTACTCTAGAGGAAGCGCTTGGCTGCAGGCAGATGCCTGCACTTTCTGGACCTGCACGTCACACGCACACAGACTCTCTTTCCAAGTCAAGGAGCCAAGTTCTCATTCTTACTCTAGAGGAGGCGCTTGGCTGCAGGTAGATGTGTGCGCTTTCTGGGCCTGCACATCCCGTGTGCACACACTCTCTTTCCAAGGCAAGGAAGAAAGTTCTCATTCTTACTCTAGAGGAGGTGTTGGCTGCAGGCAGATGTGTGCACTTTCTGGATCTGCACGTCACACGCACACACACACTCTTTCCAAGGCAAGGAAGAAAGTTCTCATTCTTCCTCCAGAGGAGGTGCTTGGCTGCAGGCAGATGCATGCGCTTTCTAGGCCTGCATGTCACACGCACGCACACTCTCTTTCCAAGGCAAGGAGCCAAGTTCTCATTCTTACTCTAGATGAGGTGCTTGGCTGCAGGTAGGTGCATGCGCTTTCTGGGCTTGCACACCACACACGCACGCACACACTTTCCAAAGCAAGGAGGTAAGTTCTAATTCTTACTCTAGAGGAAATGCTCAGCTGCAGGCAGGTGCGCTCACTTTCTGGGCCTGAACGCTATACACACTTTCCAAAGCAAGGAGGCAAGTTTACTTCAGAGGAGGTGCTTGGCTGTAAGCAGGTGCGGGGTTTCTGGCCCTCCACACCACACACGTACTGAAGTAGCCGAGGAGCCGGGATCGGCTCCCGCTTGCTTTCGTGTCAAGCTGATTTTTGTACTGGAAGTGGGCTTCCCGCTTCGTGTGCCTGAAGGTTCCAGAGATGCCGCAGATACTGAAGGAAATGTGATCTGTGCACAACCCTAGTGTAGATGCATCCCAAGTCACACTCTCCCATGCTCAGAAGAAGACAAATCCCTCTGAATAATTCTTACCAAGAAACCCCCCCTGAGAGGTTCGCCGTAAATTGGAAATTACATGAAAACACAAAAGAGGAACAGTGTCTATTTTCCCAAGCATTACTTTGTTTTCCAACTGGCTGGTGAATTCTGGGCAGTGTCATCCAAAGAAGAAGTAACTTTTCCAGTTCTGCCACTGATATACTTTCTCCCTTGCCTCAACACATCCAGAGTGGCCAAATCCTCCAGGACAGAAATTAAGATGTTTCCTGAACAGTCCCATATTTCAGGACTCTCCGAGACAGTCCTGAGACAGCTGGCTGTCCTGAGGGCGTGAGCAGATGGATTTCCCTCTTTTGATCATAAAAGCCCAGAGACGTGTGATTATTATTATTTTTTGAACACTTCCAAGCCAGCGTCACATTGCATGCCCAGCCCTGTTATAAATAGACAGCGGTGACAATGAGAAGAGGAAAAGGAAGTAACAGCAAACAAGTCTGGGGTGGCAGGATCTTTTGTGTCTGTTAATCTATCCTGTCATACCCTAATAAATATATTCAGCAGGTTTGCTTGTCACGTGAACTTGTTGTATGCCATTTCAATTATACACAAAGAGCACAACTCTAGGGTCAACTTCAGCTGGAAACCACATTGGAGGATCTAGAAATTTGGAGAAAGGTGATCTCAACATGCCCATAAAATCATACTAGAAGACCTAGATATTCCTAGAGAAAACATTTGTATTGAAATCCATGAATAAACACTATGTAACACGATTTTTGTTCCTGGGTTATAAATATCACTCCTATCATAAAAACATGAGAAAAGTGCGGTTTATTAAACTGCAGCACATTTTGCTATAGTTTTTCAATCAATATCTCACACAGTCTCAACCAATTAAATAGTTTGTGGCAGCTACAAAAACAAAGTTCCTGGAGTATAACAACTACTTTCAAAGTAAGCACTGCACAATTAAACAGGAAATAATACATAAATAAGCAGAATGTTCTTCAAGTTTTGTTACATAATTTACTCAAGAAGCATAAAAGTTGGAGGGATGATTGGGCTACTAATTCGATGACGACAATGATGATGATGATGACGATGATCATGAAGAAGACGAACCCAGGGAAGACTAAGGGACTAAGATCCCTGAAGAACCTGGAAAACTTTAGGAGTTGCTTAAAGAAAAATAACTTTTCCAAACTTTGGTCTGCCTTAGATCAGTGGTTCCCAAACTGTGTTCCATGGCAAGTTCTTGGTGGTCTGGGGAGACCAAGTCACCTTGTCTGTCTCCTGAGGAATCGGTATAACCAAGTAGCAACGGTAAGAACAAACCAAGGAACAACAAACTGGTTCAAGATTGGGAAAGGAGTATGGCAGAGCTGTCTATTCTCACCCAACCTATTCAACTTGTATGCAGAACACATCATGCAACATGTGGGACTTGAGGAATCCAAGACTGGAGTCAAAACTGCTGGATGAAACATTAACAACCTTAGATATGCAGATGATACCACTTTGATGGCTGAAAGTGAGGAGCCTCCTAACCACAGTGAAAGAAAAAGGTGCAAAAGCTGGGTTGCAATTAAACATCAAAACAACCAAGATTATGGCAACAAGAATGATTGATAACTGGCAAATAGAGGGAAAAACTGGAGGCGGTGACAGACTTTGTATTTCTAGGTGCAAATATGACGGCAGACGCAGACTGCAGCCAGGAAATCAGAAGACATTTCCTTCTTGGGAAGAAAGCAATGGCCAATCTCAATAAAATAGTGAAGAGTAGAGACATCACACTGGCAATGAAGTTCCACCTAGTTAAAGCAATGGTATTCCCTGTAGTAACCTATGGATGTGAGAGCTGGACCTTAGGGAAGCTGAGCGAAGGAAGATAGACTTTTGAACTGTGGTATTGGAGGAAAATCCTGATAGTGCCTTGGACCGCGAGAAGATCCAACCAGTCCATCCTCCAGGAAATAAAGCCCGACTGCTCATTGGAGGGAAGGAGATTAGAGGCAACGATGAAGTACTTTGGCCACATAATGAGAAGATAGG
Source organism: Anolis sagrei (assembly GCF_037176765.1). Taxonomy (NCBI): domain Eukaryota; kingdom Metazoa; phylum Chordata; class Lepidosauria; order Squamata; family Anolidae; genus Anolis; species Anolis sagrei. The sequence continues at coordinate 125,268,132 of NC_090026.1, read as the reverse complement.
AAAGCTTGGAGAAGATAATGATGTTGGGGAAAGTGGAAGAAAAAAGGAAGCAGGGTGACCAAGGGCAAGATGGGTGGATGTTATCCTTGAAGGGACTGGCTTGACCTTGAAGGAGTTGGGGTGGTGATGGCCAACAGGGAGCTCTGATGTGGGTTGGTCCAGGAGGACACGAAGAGTCAGAAGTGACCGAACGAATAAACAACCACAACTACATTATATAAAACAATCAGGTAAAAGGAGCAAATGAAAGAGGGAAGAACTTGTGAGTCCACAATACTTAGTAAAAATCAAAGATTGGGGAGGAAAGTCATCTGAAGGGTTCCATGACTGAAAAGGTTTGGGAAACGCTGCCTTAGCCAAACAATAAAGGGAAGCCCTCCTAGTTTGGACCAAGAGTCCCTCCACTGCTGTTCAATTTACAGCGATGGATGATTGGACAATGTCCAGGGCTGCCCATAGACCACACCAAAGCAAATCCGTCATCTGCTTCGAAATCTCTGCAGGGTTTGTTGGGTACTTGCCTGCATTTCTTTTCCCCATTGGCAACAGTTTGAATTCCAGCATAAATGAAACACACTCTGGGCATTGAGATATGAAGGTCCTTTGAAGCTTTGCACCCAGCTACGTATTTGGGTGACCCTCAAAGCAAAACTTTTTTCCTATGTCCCACCTTCATGGGGTGCCATTCCTTCATCTACTTCCAGGAGCCTGGAATTTGGGGTCCTGCCCTGGCACAGCGAGTGTGCATTCTGCTGTTTGTCCCTGTTGCTTGGCAGCTTTAATATAAATAAACCTTCCCAGGGGGGAAGAACAGAGAAGGGAGAATGGCCAGAGGTTCACCTTCGCTATCCTTGCATCCTCCAAATGTGGGACTGCGACACTCATCAACCTCACAATCTGGCTCAGGATGCTAGGCTCTGCAATAATTACCATTATTGTAACATTTTAATGGCATTTTAAAACTGTTACAAATTCATGGATGGAATTCATTGAAGCCATTATGAACACATAGCCTACAGTTACACATTTGTGAATTATTCATATCCACTATCTATCTATATTCACTGGTTTAGGGAATATTTACTGACTGTGAAAGTCCCCTGGTCTTCACTTAGCAGGGAGCATCCACTGCCAGCAACTAGGGTCTGTTCTCCTGATAGGAAGCCACTAATTGACATTACCATTCCTCCAGAGAGTGATCCAATGCAAAGAGGAATTGTAACAGAGGCCCTAACTATCACACCAAAGATCATTCAAAGGAAGTGGTGGAAACATCAGTCAGCTGCTTCCTAATTATCAAGGGAACAAATCCCTGTTGCCTGCAGTAACTGCTACCCATTACATGAGGATTGAGTAGGTTGAGTTAAGAGACCTACTTCACTGTGTAAGTAAGGTAGCTACATGGCTAACCACATTGACCATTTGATGTAAAAGGCCAGTGGATTGAGGGTTTGCTTGATGCGCTTTTTTCTTGGCACTTTCCTTCCCAACGCGCTCCATCTGTGCCTCTGCAAAATGCACAGCACTGTTGGTAACAACTGACCGCCAGTTCCAACGCTCAAGGGCCAGGGCTCCCCAGTTCTTGGTGTTTATTCCACATGTTTTAAGGTTTGCTTTAAGCCCATATTTAAATCTCTTTTGCTGTTCACTGACATTCCATTCTCTGTTCTTGAGCTGAGAATAAAATAACTGCTTTGGGAGACAGTGATCGGGCTTTTGGACAACATAACCTGTCCAGCGAAGCGGATGGTGGAGAATCATCGCTTTAGTGCTGGTAGTCTTTGCTTCTTCCAGATGCTGACATTTGTCTGCCTGTCTTCAAAAAAGATGTTTGCAGGATTTTTCAAAGGCAATGCTGGTGGAACCTTTCCAGAAGTCAAGAGGGGAACTCCATAGTGGCTAAATAACACATTTATTTGTTTGTTTGTTTGTTTGTTTAAAACATTTATATTCCGCCCTTCTCACCCCACAGGGGACTCAAGGTGGAGCACAACATATATACGGCAAACATACAATGCTAGGACATAATACCATAAATACAAACAAACATTAAATCATTTATATTCACTTTAAAAGTTGCTTTAAAACCATCTCAGGACACAATTTTGCCTCATTATGCTGCCCCAAAGGCTTGGTCCCAAAGCCAGGTCTTCACCATCCTTCTGAAGGACAAGAGAGCTTTTCTAATATTGCTGGGAAAGGAGTTCCATAACTCGGAGGCAATCACTGAGAAGGCCCTGTCTCTCATCTCCACCAAATGTGCCTGTGATGGTGGTGGGACCGAGAGCAGGGCCTCCCCAGAAGATCTTAGTTTCTGCAGTGGTTCGGAAAGAGAGATGCATACATGGAGCTAAACTGGAATAATGTAGGTCAAAGAGGTTTAATGCAGCCTGGAACCATGTTAAATAAAGTTGTATGTTGTTCTTAATTCTTCCCGAAGAATCTGGAGCAAACTATAACTTTGGGCCAATGTGAAGTGGCCACAACTGTTTACATTGCCATCCTATGAGCCCGTGGACACAGGACCTTATTCTCTTTGTCACAACTGCCAGAAGATACAACATGAGTCCTGTCAATCGCCTGGATTGATGCTAACTGGAGCAAGGAGTTTGGAGAAGAGAAGGTGACCAGGTTGTTGGGCCAGGCTCAATGCTGCAACAATCAGGACTCCCTTTAGAAAGCCTGCAAGTCTGAGGGAATTAAACCATCCCAGGAACAATCTGGCATCCTCATAAATGTCGATAAATATGTGCCCTATACAGAATCTGATTTATACACCAGAGATCACTCACAGAAGGTGGAAACCACAGTCAGCTGCTTCCAGACCAACTGGAGAACAGACCTATATCGCTTGCAGTGGCTCCTGGCTGTGAAGCAAGGATAGGGTGGAGTTGGGTTAAAGGATTCTCCTTCACTACGTAACAAAGGCAATCAAATCACTAATAATAATAATAATAATAATAATAATAATAATAATAATAATCTTTATTTATATCCCACCACCATCTCCCAAAAGGGACTGGGGGTGACTTAGAAGGCACTACAAGTGTAGTGCAGTGAAGGTGATACAGGCTCACAGCCATTGTTTTTAGTATGTAACTATCCAATGTTCTAACTGTTGTTGTTGTTCATTCGTTCAGTCATTTCTGACTCTTTGTGACTTCATGGACCAGTCCACACCAGAGCTCCCTGTCAGCCGTCACCACCCCCATCTTTGGGCGCATCTGCACTGTACAATAAATGCAGTTTGATGCCACTCAAACTCCCTTGGCCGAATGCAGCAGCATTCTTTGGAAGAGAAGGCTGGTAATGCAACAACTTCCATTGCTGTTTATTCATTCAATTCCTTCCAACTCTTCATGACCTCATGGACTATCCCACACCAGAGCTCCCTGTCGGCCGTCACCACCCCCAGCTCCTTCAAGGTCAAGCCAGTCACTTCAAGGTTACCATCCATCCACCTTGCCCTTGGCCAGCCCCTCTTCCTTTTTCCTTCCAGTTTCCCTAGCATCATTGTCTTCTCTAGGCTTTCCTGTCTCCTCATGATGTGGCCAAAATACTTCATCTTGGCCTCTACTATCCTTCCCTCCAATGAGCAGTTGGGCTTTATTTCCTGGAGGATGGACTGGTTGGATCTTCTTGCTGTCCAAGGCACTCTCAGAACTTTCCTCCAGCACCAGAGTTCAAAAGCATCTCTCTTCCTTCACTCAGCCTTCCCTATAGTCCAGCTCTCACATCTGTAGGTGACTATATTTTCGTTCTAACCATATTTTGCTTTAACTCACACCTTTTTGAAAGACAAGATAATTCAGTAATTAATGAGCAGGCCGACACAAATGGAAGATGCCAGATTGGAGTTGGTTGCCCTGATTCAATGGCAGTGCAATGCAGTTTGCATGCGAATAGGCTAAATTTCAGACCAATTAATTCCCTTGCAACATTTCAGGATGAGAAGGAACTGAAAATGAATGTTTATTTTCTTCAGCACTGGGGTGAATTACTAGTCCCAGGGTAAAACAAACTGCAATTCATACACCTAAAAAAGACATGAGGAATCTTTTTTAAAAAAACTGAATACCTGAAAGCTGGTGGGACAAGTAATCAGTCCGCCAAAGGGATTCTTCTTGTCTGCCTAGTGTTTTATCACTTAACATGCCAAAGATAACCCTGAGGCACCTGAGGCATTTGGAATATGCCCTATTCCCTAGACACACAAAGGTCACATTCCAAGGCGGAGGGCTCAGCAGCCCTTCATATCTTAATGTGAGTTATGCTGAGTGCCATGCAGTTTGGGGAGCTGGCAGTGAGAAAGCAGAGAGAAGAACCAAGACTAGAGATCTGAGCAAGATTTCTTCTTCTTTGGACTGGGTGAGCTTCCTCTGATGCCAGAAAGCTTGCTCAGATATACAGTCTTGGTTCTTCTACAAGAGTAGTTGTCCATGATGCATATGCTAATAATATTAATAATCATCATCATCATCATCTTAATTTATACCCTGCCACCATCTCCCCAATGGGGACTCAGAGTGGCTTACATGAGGCCAAGCCTAGACAACATATTACAACAAAATAAAACCAGAGCATAAACAATAAACAACACCATCAAATTACATCAAAATAATTATAATTATAATTATTGTAATTATTATAAACACAGTCATACAATATCGTTCCAAAAAGCACAATCACAATCACAATCACAATAACAATAATCTTTATTTATACCCCGCCACCATCTCCCCAATGGGGACTCAGAGCGGCTTACATGAGGCCAAGCCCAGACAATATATTACAACAAAATAAAACCAGAGCATAAACAATAAATAACACCATCAAATTACATCAAAATAATTATAATTATAATTATTATAATTATTATAAACACAGTCATACAATATCGTTCCAAGAAGCACAATAACAATAACAATGGGCGGGCCACATGTACAGGATAAAAACAATTCTAAAACTCTAATGAGATAAAAATAGGAGCAAGTTATCTGCAGGGAACTAGTAAAAACATACATAGTTGTGAAGCTAAACTTCCCATTTGGAGGGTGTGTGTTCCAGTGGGAAGAACGTTGAGGGGTGCAGTGTTGTCATATTGTGCACCAACTCACCAAAGGTGCGTGGAAGACCCAGGTTTTAAGGTTCTTTTTGAACGTTTCTAGAGAAGGGACGTTCCTGATCTCTCCAGGTAATGAGTTCCAAAGTCGGGGAGCCACAGATCCAGTGCTTGGGAAAGTGACCTTTTGCACTAATCCCCCACCCCATCTATGTTAGTCTGATGTTTGGTGGGATTGCACCAACTTGACTTCGTAAAGTATATTCTGTCAATATTGAAACCTGAAAAACCCTACTCAGGCTTCATCAGTTTGACTCCAGTTGAACTGCCTTGGCTAAATGCTATGGAACCATGGGAGTTGTAGTTTTCAGAAGCACTAGAACTCCTCAACAGAGAAAACCTAATGATCTTGTGAAGCTAAAGTTCCCATGAGTCCATAAACTCAGCCACAACAGTGAACGTGGTGTTAAACTGTATTACCTCTGCAATGTACAAGAGGCGTTCAATAGAGATTTTCCCTGATCCACTTCAATTTATCACAAGACGCTGAAACTGCACACGTGTAATGATATAAGTCTTTATAGGTTGCATGCCAATTTACAATTCAGAATAACAATCTTGATGTTACAGGTGCTGAAGTGGTGTGAGGTTTGATAATGGACCCAGTGGAACACAGAGCAGTCATCAAGTTCCTTTCCTTGAAAGGCTGCACACCAAAGGAGACATTCAATGAGATGAAAGAGGTGTATAATAATAATAATAACAACAACAACAACAGCAACTTTATTTTTGTATCCGGCCACCATCTCCCCAAAGAGATTCAGGGCTGCTTATATGAGGACCAAGCCCAATCAAACACAATTAAAACATGGAACAATAAAGCAATAAAATACACATAAAACATCATAAAAACATAACCATCATAATCAACCATCATGTTATGGTGATGATTCCCCATCATATGATGTAGTCAAGAACTGGCATCGTCAATTCCAATGTGGTTGGACTTCGGTAGAAACAGCTCCAATTCCAGGGCGACCCTGCTGAACACACCATGCAGCAAGTGGAGGTCACAATTTTGGAAAATCATTGCATAACCATTCTCCACCTAGCCCAAAATGTCACAATCAGGGAAGGGTCCATGAAAAAAAATCATTCAAAACCATCTTCACAAGCTTAAGATATCTGCTCGCTGGGTCCCCCAGCTGTTCACACCTTTCCAGAAGCAGGAACGAGTTGGGTGCTCTCAGGCTCTCTTGACAATGATGTGCCATGGAAACCAGGAGGACTTTTTCAACAGACTGATCACACAGGATGAAAGATGGGTCCATCACTATGATCCTGAGACTCAAGTCCAGTCGAAGCAATGGAAGCATCATGACTCACCCCTCCAAAGAAGGCACGTGCCCAACTCGCCCCAGGCACGGTCATGCCTACACTATTTTGGAACCAGCACAGAGTAGTATGGATGGATTTTGTAGCAAAGGGTACCATGATCACTGGGGCATACTATGCTTCACTGCCGCGGAAATTGCAGGAGGCCATCAAAATCAAGAGACAAGGGGGCATGCTCACCAAAGGTTTCCGCCTTCTGCAAGACAATGCATTAGTTCACAACTCACTTGTTGCCCAAATGGAAGAAGCATGCTCCTGTGGCTTTGAAATTCAACCGCATTCCCCTTATTCATCCAACCTCGCACCATCAGACTTCCACCTCTTTCCAACAATGAAGTTATTTTTCAAGGGTAAGCATCTTTCAGATGATGGGACTCTGATTTCCAAAGTTACAATGTGGCTTTTGGAGCAACCTGATGACTTCTACAAGCGAGGTGTTTACAGTTGCTTCAAAAGATGGGAGAAGTGTATGTCTCGAGGTGGCACCGATGGAGAGAAGGACTCATAACTGTGCCAAGTTTCATTGCTCTCAGTCCACAGGAAGTGGGTCAGGGGAAATCTTTAATGAATGCCCCTCGTAGATGCACCCATAATCATTCACATAATAATCTGTACCCAAGCGGTGTTGAACTTTGTAGGTCATAACCAGCACTTTGGAAATGGACCAGCATCCAATAGAGTTGCTTCAGCAAGGGAGTTATGCGTTTCCTGCATTAACAATGCAATATTAATGAGATTTCCTTACAACCCTGTGTTTCAAGCTCTAAATCTCATTTCAGGGTTGAAAGTCCCAGTTGGAACTCTGTTAAGGATTTTGCCTTTCCCCCATTCACTCTCTTCTAGGATATGGTTTGTAAAAATAAATGCATGCAGGGTTTGTTGCCTGGTTAAAAACAATGCCTCAGCCGGATTTGCCAATAGGTGATTGGTTAAGCTCTACAGTGAATTGTGTGGTAGTGTTGCAAAAATGTGTCTGCAGGATTGTGCACACCACAGGCTGTTTGATGCACGGCTTTAGCCCTGGCAGTGGTCCCAAGTGCTTTTCATACCCAGGACTCATTCATCATTTATACGTATAATTGGCCTGAAAAGAAAAGGCTTCTCACTTTGCTTTCACCTGCTACTGCATGACAAGTTGTTATCGAGGTCCCTTAATGCAATTTAACACCACTTTAACTGCTGTGGAGTCCTTGTAGTTTTGCAAGGCTTTTAGCCTTCTCTGCCCAAGAGTGCTGGTGCCTCTCAGAACTACAAATCCCAGGATCCCACAGCAAGAAGTCATGGCAGTTCATGTAATGTTGAACTACATTCGTTCTTCAGCAGTATTTCTCAACCTGGGGGTCGAGACCCCTAGGGAGGTCATGAGGGGGTGCCAGAGGGGTCACCAAAGACCATCAGAAAACACAGTATTTTCTGTTGGTCATCGGGGTTCTGTGTGGGAAGTTTGGTTCAATTCTATTGTTGGTGGGGTTTAGAATGCTCTTTGATTGTAGGTTAACTATACATCCCAGCAGCTACAACTCCCAAATGTCAAGGTCTATTTCCCCCAAGCTCCACCAGTGTTCACATTTGGGCATATTGTGTATTTATGTCAAGTTTGGTCCAGATCCACCATTGTTTGAGTCCACAGTTCTCTCTGGATGTAGGTGAACTACAACTCCCAAACTCAAGGTCAATACCCACCAAACCCTTCCAATATTTTCTGTTTGTCATGGGAGTCCTATGTACCAAGATTGGTACAATTCCATCGTTGGTGGAGTTCAGAATTCTCTTTGATTGTAGGTGAACTATAAATCCCAGCAACTACAACTCCCAAATGACAAAATTACACCCCCCCCATAATTCCCCCCCCCCCCCCACACACACACACAAATTTGGGCATATTGGGTATTTGTGCCATATTTGGTCCAGTGAATAAAAATACATTCTGCATATCAGGTATTTACATTACGATTCATAACAGTAGCGAAATTACAGTTATGAATTAACAATGAAGATAATGTTATGGTTGGGGGTCACCACAACATGAGGAACTGTATTAAGGGGTCAAGGCATTCGGAAGCTTGAGAAACATTGGGAGTTGCAGTTTTACAAGATCATAAAGTTTAAGGCGTGTCAAATGGCATAAATGTGACAATGTAGAGACAATTAAACCTGTCGAGGCGCAATTGAGTGCACAACTTGGTTCACAATGGATCCCTGGTCCCATCTACACTATCATATAATGCAGTTTGAAACTCAGTTCTATGGTTAGTGCAGACTCATATAATGCAGCTCAATTCAGTGTGATGGGGCCCTTCTTTGTCCTTACTTTAAAAGACTTGGGTGGAAATGTTTTGGCCTTTGGATCGCTAGGATGAGGGCAGAGATAGCCTCATGCTTCACATTTCCAATCTCGTCTTCACGGTCATAAAAGGATCTCTCCCGCGTCAACCCGCCTATTCAGGCACTGAGATAATGACAAGCACATCTCAACTGCTCACATTAGCGGCAAAAAAAGAAAGAAAAGGCTCTGTAATAAACATCGCTTTTGTGGCAAATGATATTTCGTTACCGAAATCTGCCATCGCTAATGGCACTCGTTGGGGGGAAAACAATAAATGGGACCGAGAGAGGGAAATCACAGAAGTCGTCCCCTCCACTTTGAAATGTTCAAAGCAATCAAGAGCCTTGGAAGCTGACGATTTAATCACTTTAGCAGAGCGGGGAAGGTTTCATCTATCAAGGCACCGACTGGAAAAGCATCCAGCAGCCAAGCTGAATCCATAATGAAGCTTACGCTCCTTTAGAAGTTGTCTGCCTTTGAGTTTTAAGGGGCAAGATTTCCCCTTTTGCAAATTGTAACGTTTACAAAGTCACCTGGAGGGGCGCTCTTCTGTGTCTCGTGTTAGGAGAAAGATAATGCAGGACCTTCTCTGCTGTGGCATCCTGATTCTGGAAAGCCCACCTCTTGGAGGCCTGATTGGCATTGCCATTGGCCAATTTCAGTGTCAAGTAAAAATGCAACTTTCATCAAAGTCTAAATCAGTTATGGGCAAACTTTGGCCATCCGGGTGTTTTGGAATTCAACTCCCATTCTTTGTTATGGAGAACAGCATATATACAGTCATGTGAATAGTTGCACTGACTCACATAAAGTCCTTAGAGAGAGATTTAAATGTTCCTTGGGTGTCCATGTGAAGAATCTTCTTCCAGCATCTCAGAAGCAAAAAATAGACTAACTTGTCTTGGCAAGCTCCTGCACAGAAAACCTAAACATGTAACTGTTGCCCAAACTCCTAGGCTCAGCTAGCATCCCGGGCGTAGCCCAACCAATCAGCTTCATGTGTGCTGGTATGGCTGTACCAGGAGCTCCAACTTTATTTTCTTTCTGTTATCTGTTTGCAGTCATAGGGCAGACCTCCTGTCCATCATAACTAAGCTTTGGTTCCGCCCTTTGTTCAGGGCTCTGGGAGGGAAAGGAGCCATTTTTTGGGCAGTCTCACCTAAGGAAGCTAAACTGTAGGACGTAGACCAGCTCGTCCCGTAGAAAAGCTTCTTTTCTCAGGAACATCCGGGGAAGCAGACAAGAGTCCTTTGTCCCATTCTGGTCATTCCACAGATATATAAACCCCTTTTCCTAGTTCCAACAGACCTTACTACCTCTGAGGATGCTTGCCATACATGCAGGCGAAACGTCAGGAGAGAATGCCTCTAGACCATGGCCATATAGCCCGAAAAAACCTACAACAACCCAGTGATTTCAGCCATGAAAGCCTTTGACATTATCATTACCAAACATTACAAACACACATTGTATTGCGGGAGTTAACTTTGAATCGATGTTGTAACCCTTCTAATACAATGTGTTTGTAATGTTAAATAACATTGTTTGTTATCATTATTAAACATTACATACAGACAGTGCATTGGAAAGAGGGGAGTTGGTAGATATTTTAATGTAGACTATATACATTACACTAGACTACACCATCTGCTCAAAAAACCCTTATAATGTAATGTGTGTATGGAATATTTAGTAATAACAACAATAATAAACATCATCACCATCACCATTATTATTAATCATGATGAACACACATTATATTGGAAGGGTTTTCATTGGGTAGATATTGGAATGGAGTGTAATGTAATATAGGTTACCAATACAATTACTATGTATGTATGTAATGCTTAATAACGATGATGATGATATTATTCCTGAACACTAAATATATTACTTTGGCTAGCTGTTGTAATCTACACTACATTACAACATCTACCCAAAGTAAATCCTCCCAATACAACGTGTGTCTGTAATATTTCATGTTAATGATGACAATAAGGTTTATTATTTTACTGACACAGAAGAACAGTGTGTCACAGTAAACAAGAGCTATATGCTGGAATTATTATTATTTTATACAAAACAAGGTAAGTACACAGCAAACAAGATCACTATGCTGGCTTTTGTATTTGATTACATGTCAGACACTTCCCAAATGACTAGGACTGTGTGTTGTATCGGCGAATAATGTGTGCAGATCCGAGTAGGGTGGCCTTTTGCAGCTGCCAGATGGTAATTTTGTCAGTGCTGATAGTTTTTAAGTGCAGGCCAAGGTCTATAGGTATTGCACTCAATGTGCCGATCACTGAGACCACTTTTATTGTTATCTGAACATGAGGAAGAACTTCCTGACTGTGAGAGCTGTTCAGCAGTGGAACTCTCTGCCCCGGAGTGTGGTGGAGGCTCCTTCTTTGGAAGCTTTTAAACAGAGGCTAGATGGCCATCTGTCAGGGGTGATTTGAATGCAATATTCCTTCTTCTTGGCAGGGGGTTGGACTGGATGTCCCATGAGGTCTCTTCCAACTCTTTGATTCTATGATTCTATGATTCTTTGTTGATGTTGTTGTTGTTGTTGTTTTTATTCAACACATTAACGCATTATATTGGAAGAATTTTCTTTGAGCAGAAGTTGTAATTTAATTATTAAAGTACATTAATAATGATAATAATAAAAATACACGTTACTCTATTTAATAATAATAATATCTGTATTTTATGGAAATATGTATACTCTACAGAGTGTTTTTAAATGTTTATGTATTTTGATTATGTGTTTTAGCAATGTTGCAACCTGCCTCAAGCCATGAGAAGAAGTGGGTATTTATTTATTTTATTTCTACCCCACTTTATCTTTCGTGAAGGAGACTCAAAGCAGCTATTTATCATATGTTGTTGTTTTTATTCATGTAGTGTGTATTGTTGTTGTTATTATTATTATTTGATGCACAAAAAGATGGCTCCACAGCAGACAAGATCACTCTGCTGGCTGTTGTATTGGGTCACACGTCGGACACTTCCCAAGAGTCTAGGACTGTGTGATGTATTGGCAAATAATGTATGCAGATCTGAGTAGGGTGGCCTTTTGCAGCTTGCGGATGGTAATTTTGTCAGTGCTGATTGTGTGTAAGTGTAGGCCAAGATCTTTAGGCACTACACCCAGTGTGCCGATCACCACTGGGATCACCTTTACTGGTTTGTGCCAGGTCTTGCAGTTCGATCTCTAAATCCTCATATCGTGTCAGCTTTTCCAGTTGTTTGTCTTCAAACCTGCTGTCACCTGGGATTGCAACATCGACGATCCATATTGTGTTTTTTAACACAATCGTGAGGTCAGGAGTATTGTGCTACAAAACTGTCTGTCTGAATCCGGAAGTCCCAATTCTGGGCACCACAATTCAAGAGAGATATTGACAAGCTGGAATGTGTCCAGAAGAGGGCGACTAAAATGATCAAGGGTCTGGAGAACAAACCCTATGAGGAGCAGCTTAAGGAGCTGGGTATGTTTAGCCTGAAAAAGAGAAGCCTGAGAGGAGATATGATAGCCATGTATAAATATGTGAGAGGAAGCCACAGGGAGGAGGGAGCAAGCTTGTTTTCTGCTGTCCTCGAGACTAGGACACGGAACAATGGCTTCAAACTACAGGAAAGGAGATTCCACCTGAACATGAGGAAGAACTTCCTGACTGTGAGAGCTGTTCAGCAGTGGAACTCTCTGCCCCGGAGTGTGGTGGAGGCTCCTTCTTTGGAAGCTTTTAAACAGAGGCTGGATGGCCATCTGTCAGGGGTGATTTGAATGCAATATTCCTGCTTCTTGGCAGGGGTTGGACTGGATGGTCCATGAGGTCTCTTCCAACTCTTTGATTCTATGATTCTATGATTCTACGAGTAGCTTCTATGATTCTACGAGTAGTACGTGTTCATTCTCTGTAACTCTTTCCGTGATCCTACCAGTTCTTTGTCGCAGGCAGATGGGATTTGTCGCACAAGTTCCAATTAATCATCTGAGCAACGGTGTTATGTCTCTGCTTGTAGTCTGTCTGCGCGATCTTCTTGCAGCAGCTGAGGATGAGATCTATTGTTTCATCTGCTTCCTTGCAGAGTCTACACTTGGGATCTGTCGTTGACTTTTCAATTCTGGCTTTGATTGCATTGGTTCAAACGGCTTATTATTATTATTATTATTATTATTATTATTATTATTATTGAACCTTAGACACTCTGGTTGGATACACCATAACTATTAACAGAAGAAAGTGGAGAAAACACCGAAGGAAACAACCTACGCCCCTTCTAAGGTGCCTTATAATCCAGATTATCAAAATGGATTATATTAGTCTACACTGCCAGATAATCCAGTTCAAAGCAGATAATCTGGATTTTATATGGCAGTGCAGAAGGGACTCTAGAATCCTTCCACAAAATGTTCGATGTAAAAAAAGACCACACAATTGGATTGGATTGTTTTGAGCAGTCATGGTCAAACTTGGGCCTGCCCTCCAGGTGCTTTGGACTTCAACTCCCACAATTCCTAACAGCCTATCGGCTGTTAGGAATTGTGGGAATTGAAGTCCAAACACCTGGAGAGCTGGCCCAAGTTTGACCATGCATGGTTTTGAGGATAGTGGAGAATTTGGGGATACTCTGGTGAGCTGTTAGTTAGCAGATACACCTGGATAAATGCAGCAAGTAATAATGCAACTTCCCTCCTCGGGCGAAATCTCAGGTGTCTTTCAGTTTTAGATAACATCTAAAGAATGTGCTGTTTTTTTGTGGGTGGAAGCAAGGCACGTATTTTGGAGCCTTGCCTAGAATTCTAATTATCTTTTCTCCCCCTCCCTCTTTCTTCCCGAGGCTCTGTCAATGTTGATGCGAAAGGAAGGCTGCTCGCTGAAAATCAATACCCGGGATGTCTTTTATGCTAGAGATCCTTCCAGAGGGCGGATGAGAAAGGACAAGGTCCATTTTCCGAAGCCATCTTTGGGTACATCCGCACTGTACAATGAATGCAGTTTGATGCCACTCGAACTCTCTTGGCCCAATGCAGCAGAAGAGGAGAAGAAGAGAAGGCTGGTAATACTACAACTCCCATTGTTGTTGTTCATTCGTTCAGTCGCTTCCGATTCTTCGTGACCTCATGGACCATCCACCGCCAGAGCTCCCTGTCTGCCGTCACCACCCCCAGCTCCTTCAAGGTCAATCCAGTCACTTCAAGGATGCCATCCATCCATCTTGCCCATGGTCGGCCCCTCTTCCTTTTTCCTTCCATTTTCCCAGCATCGTTCTCTTCTCTAAATTTTCCTTTTTTCTCATGATGTGTCCAAAGTACTTCATCTTTGCCTCTACTATCCTTTCCTCCAATGAACAGTCGGACTTTATTTCCTGAGGTATGGACTGGTTGGATCTTCTGGCGGTCCAAGGCACTCTCAGAACTTTCCTCCAGCACCACAGTTCAAAAGTATCTATCACCTCTCAACAAAAGATTGCTCCAGGCACTGCCAGGCAATCAAATGCTAATCAAGGTGGTCAGTTGAAACATTCACACCTAGCTCCAATAGACAAGAGTCCTTTGTCCCACACTAGTCATTCCACAGATATATAAACCCCTTTTTCCTAGTTCCAACAGACCACACTACCTCTGAGGATGCTTGCCATGGTCATGGTCATGGTCTAGAGGCATTCTCTCCTGATGTTTCGCCTGCATCTATGGCAAGCATCCTCAGAGGTAGTGAAGTCTGTTGGAACAAGGAAAAGGGGTCATATCTGTGGAATGACCAGGGTGGGACAAAGGACTCTTGTCTGCTGGAGCTAGGTGTGAATGTTTCAACTGACCACCTTGATTAGCATACAATGGGCTGACTGTGCCTGGAGAAAACTTTTGTTGAGAGGTAATTAGATGTCCCTGCCTGCTTCCTCTCTGTTGTTGTGCTGTTGCAATTTTAGAGTTTTTTAATAAGGTGATTTGGTCTCCCCAGACGACCAAGAACTTGCCACAATTTATTATGATCCACACAGTCAAAGGCTTTGGAATAGTCAATGAAACAGAAATAGATGTTTTTCTGAAACTTCCTGCCTTTCTCCATTATCCAGCATCCAGATATTGGCAATTTGGTCTCTGGCTCCTCTGCCTTTCCTAAACCCATCTTGTCCATCTGGCAACTCTCTCTCCATGTCTTGCTGGAGTCTTCCTTGCAGGATCTTGAGCATGAGAAATAACGGCCACAGTATGAAACTTTGAGCAGTCTTTATCATTTCCCTTTTGTGGTATGGGGATATAAGTTGATTTTTTCCAGTGTGGTGGCCATCCTTGTGTTTTCCATATTTGCTGGCATATGACATGCATCACCTTGACAGCATCATCTCTGTGTACAAACCCACACGATCTCTTCGATCATCCGGAGAGGCCCTGCTCATGCTCTCACCTCCATTGCAGGCGCAATTGGTGGGGATAAGGGAGAGGGCCTTCTCAGTGGTGGCCGCTCAACTCTGGAACTCACTTCCCAAGGACATCAGGCATGCCTCAACTCTGGCAGTCTTTAGGAGGAGCCTGAAAACGTGGTTGTTCCAGTATGCCTTCCCAGAATAAGGAATCTCCCAGCAATATGTCCTTAAATGCACTTTATTACTGATCTAGGATTGTCTGCACGCCCCATCCCTCTCCAAAAACTTTATCCTAGTCGTATTTCACCTGTTCATGCTCAGCATTATCCTTAAAATTTTAATTATGTCGTTGTGTTACTGTTAATGTTTATTGCTGATTTTTTGTTATGAGTTTTATTTTATTGTTTGTATTACTGTTGTTATTGTTTTTATTACTGACGTATTGTGGGCTCGGCCTCATGTATGCCACACCGAGTCCCTTGGGGATATGGTAGCGGCGTATAAATAAAGATTCATTCATTCATTCATTCATTTATTTATTTTAACTTTCAAGATTTTAAGCAGTTCAGCTGGGATCCCATCGTCTCTTGCTGCCTTGTTGCTAGCAATGCTTCTTAAGGCCCATTCAACCTCACTCCTCAGGATGACTGGTTCTAATTCACTCACCTCACCGTCAAAACTATCCTCAATATTATTATCCTTCCTATACAGATTTTCTGTATAGTCTCGCCACCTTCTATTGATCTGGTAATGCTACAACTACTATAATCCCATAGTATTGAGCCATGCCAGTTCAGGTGGCGTCAAACTGCATTAATTCCACTGTGTGCAAGGCTTTAATGAGATGCAAAATAGCCTTAAGAACCAGAAGGATGACATCACCCCGAATATATTAAGTGCATATATTGATATTTTCTGCAAGGCAGTTGATGCTTTTGATTTCTTACCTTTGGGAAATGCTTGCACGACATGGACCACATGCCATTATCTAGCAATAGAATTAACCAGCATTCTGCACATGCTCAGATGCACAATTTCTCTTTCTTTTTTCTTCCTAGATGTTTTGTACATAACTGAGATTTTCAAAAAGAGCAAGACACTCTGCACATGTTCAGGCAGCACTTTTCTTACCACAAATGTGTACGGTTGCAGATAATAGTAGAGAAAGGGGGAAAGCATTCTGCACATGCTCAGAGAAGTAAACAATGGAGGGAATAATTCAGGCTTTTGAAACAGGCTGCTGCATTTGGTGGTATCACATTTTACAATCTTCATTGTAATGTGGGTGTATCACTTTAAAGAGGCCCCGCCCCCTTTTCTAGGCCCCGCCTCCCATGGATAGGGAGTAGGAGGAGGAAAGAATTCCCTTGATTGACGGGGCAGAGCGGCTCAGGCCACGCCCCCTACAAAAGCTCCTCCCCTTTTTGCTTGACACATGCCCCGCCTCCTTTTGGCAGGCCGAGGAAAAGAACACACACACATTGCTTCCCGCCTTAGCCCTTGATTGACAGGGTAGTCCTCAGTAAGCTCCTCCCCTTTTGGCCTTCTTGTATTTAAATAGCGGAGGCGGGTCAGAAAGAAAAAGAATCTTGCCTTTTTCCCGCCTCAACGCTTGATTGGCGGAGGGTGACGTCAATCAGCTTGATTGACGTGGCGACCCTTAGTCAACTTCCAAGTGGGTAGGCGGGCTTTGACGTTGGTCCCGCCTCCTGGCGTGATTGATGAGTTCTCATCACTGATTTTACAAACATGAGCCCGTCAGAGAAGCCCCGCCTCCAGCCTTAACCAATAGGAGCCCGTCTCGAAGCCTGATTGACATGAGAGAGGCTCCACCCCCTTAGTCTACTTCCAAGTGGTGAGGAGGGAAGAAGGGCTTTGGAATTAGCCCCGCCTCCTGGCGTGATTGATGTGATCCAGTCACCCATTTAATAGACGGGGCCCGTCAGGGAAGTCCCGCCTCCAGGTCCGATTGGCCTGAGAGGCCTGATTGACGTGAGAGAGGCCCAGCCTCAAGGCTGAACCGACAGGGGCTTGTCAGATAAGTCCCGCCTCCAGATTTGATTGACATGAGAGTCCTTCACAGAGACCGGCCGGACTGAAGACCGACAGGTCGGAGGTTCGAATCCTGTGAGAGCGCGGATGAGCTCCCTCTGTCAGCTCCAGCTCACCATGCAGGGACATGAGAGAAGCCTCCCACAAGAATGGTAAAAAATCAAAACATCCAGGTGTCCCCTGGGCAACGTTATGTAGACGGCCAATTCTCTCACACCAGAAGCGACTTGCAGTTTCTCAAGTCACTCCTGACACGACGTGAGGGAGTCCAGGCCTCCAGGCTGAACCGACAGGGAGCCCGCCAGAGAAGCCCCGCCTCCAGGCTTGACTGACGTGAGAGTCCTTCAGAGAGGTCCCACCTCTAGGCTGAACATCAGGGGCCCCTCAGAGAGACCCCGCCTCCTGACTTGATTGACGTGAGATTCCTTCACAGACGCTTCGCCTCCCCAGGCCTGATTGACGTGAGAGAAGCCAGGGCTCCAGGCTGAACCGACAAGGGCCCGTCAGAGAAGCTCCGCCTCCAGGACTGATTGACGTTAGAGAAGCCAGGCCTCCAGGCTGAGCAGAAAGGGGCCCGTCAGGGAAGCCCCGCCTCCAGGGCTGATTGACACGAGAGAGGCCAGGCTGAACCCATAGGGGCCTGTCAGAGAAGCCCCGCCTCCAGGTCTGATTGACGTGAGAGAGGCTCCAGGGCAGGCTGAAGCCCGTCAAAGAAGCTCCACCTCCAGGCCTGATTGACACGAGAGAGGCCAGGCTGAACCGATAGGAGCCTGGCAGAGAAGCCCAGCCTCCAGGTCTGATTGACGTGAGAGAGGCCAGATCTCGAAGGGTGAAACCCGCCAGAGAAGCCCCGCCTCCAGGCCTGATTGACATGAGAGAGGCCAGGCTGAACCGATAGAGGCCCATCAGAGAAGCCCCGCCTCCAGGCCTGATTGACATGAGAGTCCTACAGAGGCTGAACCGAGAGAGCCCCGCCTCCAGGCCTGATTGACATGAGAGAGTCCAGGCTGAAGCGATAGAAGGCCGTCTGAGAAGCCCCGCCTCCAGGCCTGATTGACATGAGAGAATTAAGGCTGAACCTATAGGGGTCTGTCAGAGAAGCCTCAGCAAGCCTCAGAGAAGCCCCGCCTCCAGGCCTGAGAGACTAGGCTGAACCCATAGGGTTCTGTTAGAGAAGCCCCGCCTCCAGACCTGATTAACATGAGACAGGCCTGGCTGAACAGAGCGGGGCCAGTCAGAGAAGACCCGCCTCCAAGCCTGATTGATATGAGAGTCCTCCAGAGGCTTGTCGGAGAGAGCCCCGCCTCCAGGCCTGATTGACGTGAGAGAGGCCAGGCTGAGCCCATAGGGGCCTGTCAGAGAAGCCCCGCCTCTAGGCCTGATTGACATGAGAGGGGCCAGGCTGAACCCATAGAAGCCCGTTTGAGAAGCCCCGCCTCCAGGCCTGATTGACGTGAGAGAGTCCAGGCTGAACCCATAGGGGCCCGAGGAGAGAGTCCAGGCCGAACCGACAGGAACTTGGCAGAGAAGCCCCGCCTCCAGGCTTGATTGACATGAGAGAGTCCAGGCTGAACCGATAGGGGCCCGTCTGAGAAGCCCCGCCTCCAGGCTTGATTGAAATGAGAGAGTCCAGCTTGAACCGATAGGGGCCCGCCAGGGAAGCCCCGCCTCCAGGCCTGATTGATATAAGAGTCCTACAGAGGCTGAAACGAGAGGGCCCCGCCTCCAGGCCTGATTGACGTGAGAGAGTCCAGGCTGAACCAATAGAAGCCCGTCTAAGAAGCCCCGCCTCCACGCCTGATTGACATGAGTCCTACAGAGGCTGAAACGAGAGGGCCCCGCCTCCAGACCTGATTGACGTGGCGCCGCCAGAGAGTCCCCGCCCCGTTGTTTACCGGGCCTGAGGAGCAGAAGAGGCGTCGTCGGCGCCGGGAGGAGCGGGCTCGGGCTGGCTTTGCCTCCTCCTCCTCCCTTTCCTCCCTGCTTCCCCGCCTCCATGTTGTGTCCTGAGGGGGCTGAGGCAACGGCGCCCTTTTCGTGGCCGAGGGGAGAGGGCGGGGCGGGCGGGCGAGCAGGCGGGCGGCGGAGGAGGCGGCGGAAGCAGCAGCAGCAGCAGAGACGGCGGCGGCCTGAGGAGCTTGGCGGGCCCTGAGGGGAGAGAGGGGAAGCCCTCCCCACCCCTTCCCCACCTTCTTGCCCTCTCCAAGGGGTCTAGAGAGAGAAACCTTGGGGATGAGGCCTATTTCGGACTCCTCTTTGGGGGGGAATGGTGCCTGCTTGGGTTGCCTTGGTCAAGATCTTTGGGAGGAAGCAATGAAGCAATGAGGGGCCTTGGGGTCAGATTCCCAAGCAAGGAATGACGTGAAGACTCCCTTTTGGGTTGCTTGGCTTGTTTGTTTTGCTTTCCTTCCTCTCTCTAAATATATCATTTTGAAAGGAAAGCTCCAATTAGGACAGATTGAGGGGTGTCCCCCCCCCTCTCTCTTTCTGCCTCTTGAAACCTATCCTGTATTTCAATTTTGTGCCTGTGGCAAGGATTTTGGACTGGCATTTGGGTTGGCATTCTTCTTCTACGCCTTCTATGATCTTTTGGATGTTTTAAGAACTCAATTAATTGAAAAACAACACAAGAAGAAGAAGAAGGGACTTGTATACGCCTGCTGCCTTCTATTATATTTTTTTCTGGCTTGGCTTCATTCCTGGAGGAGTGTTTTCTTTTTTTCTCTCCATTTCTCAACATATTATAAACCCGCCTATTGATTTCCTCAAAGGAAAATAGATAATAATAATCCTACATTTTGAAAAGAAAAAAAAGACGCGGAGAAACAGACACCAAACCTGCCTCCAATTGATTTCCCAGATAATAATAATCATACATTTTGAAAAGGAAAAAGAAAAAGGACGCGGAGAAACAGACACCAAACCTGCCTCCAGGAGGGAAATAGCCAGGTGAAAACAGCACTCAGTTTCCATGGACAACCCGTCCATTATCACCCAGGTGACTAACCCCAAAGAGGAAGAAATCCTGTCATGCTCTCAGGATAAAGGTGAGAAACTCTACTGTTGTAATGGTTGGCTACAGGTATTGAGGAATCCTGTGGCGCTGTTCTAATATTCCTTTCCACATGCCTGCGTGCCTGTGTTTTTTTCTAGGCTGAAGTTTTTTGGTTGTGTAACACAATGAACCTCTTCTGTTTACAGTTTTGTTGAGCCTGGAAATTAAAACACGCAAAGTACTGGCTTACTGGCAGTTTTCTGAACTCTGATGATGCTTGCCATAGATGCAGGCGAAATGTCAGGAGAGAATGCCTCTAGAACAGTGTTTCTCAACCTGGGGGTCGGGACCCCTGGGGGGGTCACAAGGGGGTGTCAGAGGGGTCACCAAAGACCATTAGAAAACACAGTATTTTCTGTTGGTCGTGGGAGTTCTGTGTGCAAAGTCTGGTTCAATTTCATCGTTGGTGGGGTTCAGAGTGCTCTTTGATTGTAGGTGAACTATAAATCCCAGCTACTACAACTCCCAAATGAAAAACTCAATCCTCACCCCAACCCCACCAGTATTCAAATTTGGGCATATTGGGTATTTCTTCCAAATTTGGTCCAGTAAATGAAAATACATCCTGCATGCCAGATGTTTACATTATGATTCATAACAGTAGCAAAATTACAGTTATGAAGTTATGAAAATAGTTGTATGGTTGGGGGTCACCACAACATCAGGAACTGTATTAAGGGGTCGTGGCATTAGGAAGGTTGAGAAACACTGCTCTAGAACATGGCCATATAGCCCGAAAACCTACAACAACCCAGTTTTCTGGGCTGTCTGGCCATGTTCCAGAAGCATCCCCTCCTGACATTTCACCTACATCTATGACAGGTGTCCTCACCCCGAAGGGGACTCAGAGTGGCTTACAATATATATTTTCATACAATATATTATATTATTAGCATAGTACAATATCAGCATTACATATTACTATATTGCACTATACCATTATATCGTAGTATTATTAGTAATATTACATGTCATGTAAATATATAATTATTATTTTATTTATTTATATATTTATTTATCGTGTCAGTGCAACCAGTCGATTATATTACATTTCTAACTGAACAAATATTATAATTATAATATTGTATAATTATAATAATATTGTATTATTATTACTCGTATTATATCGTATTACAATATAATACAAGGTTGAGGGGTCTGTTGGAAATTAGGCCAGTGGGGTTTGTATAGGGCATCAAATTGTTGCTGGCTGTAAGCCGCCCTGAGCCCCCCCCCCCCCCGGGGTTTGAGAAGGGCGGGGTATAAATATTTTAAATAAATAAATAAATATGTGGAATGTCCAGGGTGGGGGAAAGAACTCTTGTCTGTTGGAGGCAAGTGTGAATGTTGCAATTGGCCACCTTGATTAGTGGGTTGTTGGGAGTTTTTCGGGCTGCCTGGCCATGTTCCAGAAGCATTCTCTCCTGATGTTTCGCCCACATCCATGACGGGCATCTTCAGAGGTTGAGAGGTCTGTTGGAAACTAGGCAAGTGGGGTTTGCATATCTGTGGAATGTCCAGGGTGGGAGAAAGAATTCTTGTCTGTTGGAGGGAAGTGTCAATGTTGCAATTGGCTACCTTGATTAGTGGGTTGTTGAGAGATTTTCGGGTTGCCTGGTCATGTCCCGGGAGCATTCTCTCCTGATGTTTTGCCCACATCCATGACAGGCATCTTCAGAGGTTGAGGGGTCTGTTGGAAACTAGGCAAGTGGGGTTTGTATATCTGTGGAATGTCCAGGGTGGGAGAAAGAATTCTTGTCTGTTGGAGAGAAGTATGAACGTTGCAGTTGGCCACCTTGATTAGTGGTTGTTGGGAGTTTTCAAGGCTGTATGGCCATGTTCCAGAAGCATTCTCTCCCGACGTTTCACCCACATCCATGACAAGCATCCTCAGAGGTTGAGGTGTGTGTTGGAAACTAGGCAAGTGGGGGTTGTATATCTGTGGAATGACATCCAGGGTGGGAGAAAGAACTCTTGTCTGTTGGAGGCAAGTGTGAATGTTGCAAATGGCCACCTTGATTAGAGATGGAAGAGACTTCGTGGGCTATCCAGTCCAACCTCCTGTCAAGAAGGAGGAAAATCGCATTAAAAGCCCCCCATTAGCATGTAATGGCCTTGTAGCTTCAAAGCCTGACTGGTTCCTGCTGGGGGAATCCTTTGTTGGGAGGTGTTTCCTGGTCCTGATTGATTCTTGAGTGGAATGCCCCTGTTTTCGAGTATTGTTCTTTGTTTACTGTCCTGATTTTAGAGTGTTTTATACTGGTAGCCAGGTTTTGTTCATTTTCATGGTTTCCTCCTTTCTGTTTCCCCCTTTCATGGTTTCCACCTTTCACTCTAACAACTACCATGTCAGATTACACAGAGAAGCCACTGAAATCCACAAGCATGTGGACAATCTCAACAAAAAGGAGGAAACCATGAAAATGAACAAATTCCAGCTACCAGTATTTAAAAAAACTCTGAAATCAGGACAGTAAATAAAGTGCAAGACGCAAAAAGCAGGGGAATTCATGACAAGAATCAATCAGGACCAGTTAACGCCTCCCAACAAAGGATCCCCGGCAGCAACCAGACAGGCTTTGAAGCCTCAAGGCCATTCAGTGCTAATCAAGGTGGCCATTTGCAACATTCACACATGCCGCAAGCAAATAAGAGTTCTTTCTTCCACCCGGGATATTCCACAGATATATAAACCGCCATTGCCTAGTTTCTAAGAGAGCTCACAATCTCTGAGGATGCCTGCCATAGATGTGGACAAAACGTCAGGAGAGAATGCTTCTGGAACATGGCCATACAGCCCGGAAAACTCACAGCAACCCAGTGATTCTGGCCATGAAAGCCTTCATCAACACATGCGAAGTACTGTGGTGCCTCTGCTTACATTTGTCTGGCGTCCAGTTGGTGTTGAGCGCAACTCTTGTAACTCAGTTCTTGTGGGTTTTTTCGGGCTATATGGCCATGTTCTAGAGGCATTTCTCCTGACGTTTCGCCTGCATCTATGGCAAGCATCCTCAGAGGTCTGAGGATGCTTGCCATAGATGCAGGCGAAACGTCAGGAGAAATGCCTCTAGAACATGGCCATATAGCCCGAAAAAACCCACAAGAACTGAGTGATTCCGGCCATGAAAGCCTTCGACAACTCTTGTAACCTTGTTTTTGTTTTTCCTTTGCTGACGTGAACTTGAGCTGGATCCAAGCCCTAGGAAGGCAGACGTTTATTGAACTGACTAGGTGGTTTTTGAAATATTGGCATTTGAGCACTGAGGAATCTTGGGGTTTTTTGCGGGGTGGGGGGGAACGGGGACTGAGAAAAGAGATTGGTGTAAACATCCTTTTCAAAATGGGGATTAAGACGATTGATCCGGAGACATTTTGTTTAAGGTACTTGAATCCATCCTTGAGAAACAGTAGATTCTTAATGTCAAGAAATGGCAAGCCTACCTTTACTGTAGACATGTAGCTCTGGTTGTAAAGTTTTTGATCCCGAAATAGGCACAGCATGCCTTGGAGGCATCTCTCCCCTTCAGAAACCAGGGCAGACAGTTGCTCTTATTTCCTCCCTTAGTTAGAAAAATGGCTTCAGCCATGACAAAAGCTGACAGATCAAAACATTGAAATGAAGATACATTTTAGACCTATGATAAATGTGAAAGCAGCCACTGATTGTGCCCTAGGAATGTGTGATGTTTTGAAATAATGGACTCTCCATGCAAATAAGGGACATGGAATAATTCTGGTGGCGGGAATGTTGTCAAAAAGTAAAGGTTGCAATCTTCCTATCTGATGTACATTTATTTTGTACAGGTTGAAGAATGGTACTTTAGTTCTTGAAGCTACCTTTAGCATGTTTTGTCAAAGGCTTTCATGGCCAGAATCACTGGGTTGCTGTAAGTTTTCCAGGCTGTATGGCCACGTTCCAGATACATTCTCTCCTGACGTTTCACCCACATCTATAGCAGGCATCCTCAGAGGTTGTGAGGCAAGTGATCTGTGTAATGTCCAGGTGGAAGAAAGAACTCTTGTCTTCCTGAGGCAGGTGTGAATGTTGTAATTGGCCACCTTGATTAGCATTTATTGGCCTTGTAGCTTCAAAGCCTGGCTGGTTGCTGCCAGGGGTCCTTTGTTGGAAGGTGTTAGCTGGCCTGGATGGAGCCCCCAGTGGCGCAGTGGGTTAAAGCCCTGTGCCAGCAGGACTGAAGACCGACAAGTCGCAGGTTCGAATCCGGGGAGGGGTGGATGAGCTCCCTCTGTCAGCTCCAGCTCGCCAACTGGGGACATGAGAGAAGCCTCCCACAAGGATGATAAAACATCAAAATCATCCAGGCGTCCCCTGGGCAACGTCCTTGCAGATGGCCAATTCTCTCATACCAGAAGCGACTTGGTTTCTCAAGTCGCTCCTGACACGGCAAAAAAAAAAAAGAAAAAAAAAAGCTGGCCTGGATTGATTCTTGTCTGGAAGGTAAAGGTAAAGATTGTCCCCTGACATTAAGTCCAGTCATGTCTCACTCTGGGGTGTGGTGCTCATCTCGATTTCTAAGCTGAAGAGCCAGCGTTGTCCATAGACACCTCCAAGGTCATGTGGCCGGCATGACTGCCTGGAGCGCCGTTACCTTTCCGCCGGAGCAGTACCTATTGATCTACTCACATTTGCATGTTTTCGAACTGCTAGGTTGGCAGAAGCTAGGGCTGACAGCGGAAGCTCACGTCGCTCTCCAGAATCGAACCTGCGACCTTTCTGTCAACAAGCTCAGCAGCTCAGCGCTTTAACTCAAGAAGGAACCGGGGGCTCCTTCTTGTCTGGAATTCCCCCCTTTTTAGTGATATTCTTTATTTACTGTCCTGATTTTAGAGTTTTTTTTAATATTGGTAGCCAGATTTTATTAATTTTTAGTTTCCTCCTTTCTGTCAAAATTGTCCACATGCTTGTGGATTTCAATGGCTTCTCTGTATAGTATGCCTTATCCACTCCAGATCTCTGCTTGTTTGATTTGGAATCAGTTGTGTTAATAGACAGTATTTTAGATGATGTTGACTGGAAGATAGGTTAGTGTGGACTATGCAATTGGGGTCGTTCTTCTGTTCTCTGCTCTTTAATACTGTGTTTTTCCTTCTTCCATTTAGGTGTCATTTGTGTTAGTAATGTTACTGATAAATACAATAAAATAATAATTTAAAAATAAACAGAATTATTGTTCTGAAATGTCTCTCAGACTGCCTGTTTCCTACCAAGCCTTAATGTGAAATTTATTTCTTCCTTGTTGGCTTCAGCTCTATTCATTTCCCTCCATAGCAATGAGCCTTTGCTCCTGCTCAGGCTCTTACAATGTTAAGGAGTCCTGATAATGGAAGGTTGTAAGGCTGTGCCTTAATTGATTACTGATTAGTTTTTAAAGGAAAATATAAAAATGTGAAAGGTTTGTTGTTTTGTCATAAACCTATGTCTCTACCATAGAACGTATGGTTGTTAGAAAGTGGAAGAAGACAGTGAGAATACTAGAAAAAGATATCTTAGTGGCTTTTTTTTAAACTAACGTTTATGAAATATAAATATGATTTTGCTGATTTTGAAGGTGTGCTGTTGTGGTATGGATGAATCCCATAAAAACTAGGCAGATACCATGGCTAAAAGAGGGCAGGCCCCTAGAATACAAGCCTATGTGCACCTCTATGCAAACCGTTACTTGTTAGCTAACCTGAAACACAATTAATGCCAAATACAATTTCCTTTCAGCGAGGGCTTTTAACTTGCTTATCAGGTAATTTGTTACCTGTGGTGAAAGATGGAAGGGAAAACATATATGAGTAGAAGGGCTGTTGGTGGAAATTAAGTGAGCCTGTTGATCTCTTCTGCTCCCTTCACCATGGATGATGGCATTGGTTCTAAGGCAGAGGTGGATTGCATGCCACCTACCAGGCCTATTGCTCCTGGGGCCCCATTGAGGGCTTTTGGCCACCCCCTGGAAGCCTCAAGATCATCAGTACCTTGTTCTAGCCCCCAAATACTTTAAATAATAACGTATATATGGAGCCTTGTGTAGTGTGAAATGAGGCAGCTGCATTCTTCCAGGACCTTTGTATCTGCCCATTCTTGCTCTAAGACAATTTGCTATGATTTCACATGGATGGTAATAACATTAAATATCCAGGCGTCCCCTGGGCAACATCCTTGCAGACGGCCAATTCTCTTACACCAGAAGCGACTTGCAGTTTCTCAAGTCGCTCCTGACATGAAAAAAAACCTTGCTGGTGTTGTGTGTCAGCAGTTCTATAAATCTGCTGAAATCTTATTTATATTGAAACCTGTTTTCAACCTGTTTTGATGGGGACACATATTTATTTGTCTTGTCATTTATTTATTTGTCGTGTCAGGGCAACCAGTCAATTATATTACATTTCTAACAGAACAAAGCAAACAAACAGGCAAAATACAAAATTTGTGAGTTTGGTAGTTGATTAAATGTCCTTTGACCAGTATCTGGCCACTTGGAGTGCCTCTGTGTGCCCAGGGACACATATTAAACCAAAGGGATGAGGCAGTGTTGTACACTAATATGTGGTAGAACTTTTGTGGGAGCATCTGACTTGCAATTTCTAGAAATCTAACAGTAATAATTTTTATTTTTATGCTGCTTTTTCAAACCATACTCAAAATAGCTTACTATGGTCAGTATATAGTCATGTAGAACTAGATGTGCCTTGGCACTAATCCAATAGAATTGCCTTATTCTATGCCATTGGTGTCTATTCTTTTTTCTTAGTAATGAAGCCTAAACTTCCTTTCTGCAGGTGCCTGCCCTTTCAGGTACAATCCTATTCATGCATACTCTGAAATCCCATCGTATTCAGTAGGATGTACATAAAATGTGGACAAGATGTAAAGTTTTGGAAAAAGCAGACGTTTACTAATGCATTTCCTGTTCCAGTGTTCAGGCACGTGTTTGGATACCTGGTGCATCAGGTGGTCACTACCAAAAAGACCAGTGCCTATTTTCTCTAGATTGTGCAATAGTGGAAATTTTCCAGAGCTCAGGGTAACTATGGGGTCAGTATTTTGATTTTTCCTTGTTCCAGACTAGAGAGGATGTTAGTGTCTTTGCTTGTCACTTTCACTGTAATGTGGTGAAGTCTGGACTCCATTAATAGTGGGTCCTAGTAAATAAAACGTTGGCACATTGGTTTGCTATGCAGAAATATCATGATTCTCTGGTGAATGAGGAACTAGCAGCAAATATAACCTCTTTCAGAAATCTCATTTGGCCTGAAGAAGGGAAGATACTTTTTCTTTCTGTCTTCCATTTAGAGTGCAAATGAGATTATATCCTGTCTCTTTATTCAAAACTGTACCACAGACATTGTTGATAGCTACCTCAGATAATAGTTGGGTAGTAGACCACAAACTCAAGCTTGTAGACCACTAAATATCACATGTAACATGTTTTATTCTCATATGATACTGGGTTTGACAAGATACTTAGAACAAGGCACTTTGTAAAGAAATGGTTAATTTAGTTTACCAGTGGGTCTACTTTCTATACTTCTGTTGCATTTACACCTCATCAACAACAACATTTTATTATGGTCCAAAGACCCTTTTTGCACCATAGGTGCACAAGGTATGTAGGTAATGAGATTAAGAATATCCGGTTGATTAAACACACAAATGGATAACATTTTCAACAATTACACCTGATTGAGTCTCTAGAAAAATTTTGAGTGGTATTATAGCTTCACAATAGTTATAATAGAGTGAGAAAGGGAAGCTTATTCAAGGTCGGTCAAATAGTAAACTTTAGTACTGAACAGGGATTTGAACTTCAGCACTCAACCCCAGTTCCATGCCAGTGATTATTGGTATGAGCTGGTCTTGAAAGAGTGCAGAGTTACCTAAAAACTGAAATAATTGAATACTGTATATTTGAGATTGCAGTTTTCTTTATGTTAAGTTTTTTGTGTTTAAATGACACTGGTTTAATACACTGGTTTAATACAGATGTAACGTAGTTTAAAAGTCTTTGACAAAGAAACTTCTTTTTACAAAATCTTTTCATGTCCACCCAATCTCAATTTTCTAATCCTCTGTCTACCTGGATGTTTTTAGTATCATCAACATTGGACATATTGTGAAAGAGGATTGGAGGAACAATGCCATTTGGTTTCTGGTTGCAGCAGTGTATTTGTGTTGAACAATGCAATAAAATATGGTGCTAGGTAATAATGTGACTCTGCTTTAGTGGATCCTACTGTAGCTGTGTGTGACAGCCTAAAACAATCGAGGTAAACAGCAACTGTTTCCAGAAACCCTTATGGAACACGTTGAACACCAAAACAAAAGAAAGGGACGAAACAGATAAGCATGCCCAACCAACTGTTGTCTTCATGTTAAAGATCCATTAGCTTGGCAACTAAAATGGAAATCATAGGAAGAGGGTACTAATGAGAAAAAAATATTTTCTGGATGCATTTTGGAAGAAGCTGGTCTCAAGCATGTAAAATGTTTTTATTTACTTATGTAAGGCACATCCAACATGGTTGTTACTTTTAACACATGCATATTATTAATTTTAGGTGCATTTTTTCTTAAATATAATGAACTGCTCTTTTATTATTATTATTTGTGGTGTAGGAACCTGCCTCTTATTCATTCCATATTATGTTATGCCTCTAGTACCAAGTTGTTGTTTTTTAAGTAATGCAGATTTTCTTTATTGAGTGAGATACATTTAGAATCAGTTAGAAGATACCATAAGGACCATCCTGTCCAACCCACTGCCATACTTTCCCTTTTAATTAACCCAAGCCATTTTATAGAAGTTGTATCTTTGGTATAACATGACTCTTTCTAAACCACAATGTTGATTCTGTTAGGAAAATGCAAACAATTTCTTGTGTCTACCTGTATCTTATTTGCTTTATTGCCACTTGATAAACATCTACATTTATCTTACTGTCAGAATAAGGTTCAGTTATTAAAAGTTGTTACAACTGGCTGCTCAGTGTGTTTCTTTTGAAGTAATTGACTTTCTTGGTTAAATTAACCTGGGTTCTGAAGCATTATACAAATAGCATAATGAGGGGAGGGGGAGTAATCTACACAAAACAAAATGCTGCCCAGCAGATCAATAAATTTATGTGAATAATTTGTACTAGTTTCCTCATGTCATGTTACATCCTTCCTGATAGGATCAATCAGTTCTGTATATATAAAACCACAAGGAAACAGCTGTGTAAGTTCAGAAGTAGCCAAGTAAGAAAAGGGACTCTTTATATACTAGCTAGATGTGCACTAATAACATTTGGTGAGCAAAGTTGCAATATATTAGTGAATTATATACAAGTAAGCCAAGGTTGTGATGTTCTCTGGATTAATTAAAGAGATTTTCATGTAACCGTGATTTCCAATTAAGCACTGAATTCCTAAATAGCCATTAACATTATTGTCTTCCTTGGAGATCTCTTTGAATTGTACTGAAAGACATCTGAAATAATATGCATCTTGATGGTATCATTCTAGATGATAGAAGCAGAAAGTTTATTTGTTACTACTAGAAGTAGGTTAGAAATCCCTTTATCCACAGTCCAGGCATCCTCAAACTGCAGCCCTCCAGCTGTTTGAGCCTTCAATGCCTAGAATTCCTGGCAATTGATTGAAGCTCATTTGGGCCTCTAGCTCCCAGAAGCCCTAACAGCTGGAGGGCCGCAGTTTGAGGATGCCTGATCCACACCATTATGCTCTTTCAGTTTCCTTTGTATTTTTCTTTTCCTCACTGCCATCTTTTTCTTTCTCTATAGTCTTTCTCTGCCTTCATCCCATGTTTGGTCAGCCCTTCCCTGTGATTGCTCTTAGACCCTGCATAAGAAAACATCTTATGGCATCTGTAAAGAAAATAATTGGCCAAGGTTGTCTCCAGTTAGGGAATGCCTTCCTGTGTCTAAAGATGCTGCTGCAGATTATATACAGATTTTAATCAACTAAAGTTAACCATCCCATTAAAAAAACCTGCAACCCAGATACACATATCCTAGAATTCCTACAGTGTTGAATTGATGATGGAGACAGACAAATACTCATTTCTGTTTTTAGATTACTATGATTTAGCACAGCGTAGTAGTTTTAGTGGTGTTTAGACTTAAATCCCATCTCCAAAATTATGTACCTATATACAAAGATAGATATTCCAAAATTTTAAAATCCCCAAAACCTCTAATCCCAAGTGCTTCAGATAAGGGATGTGCAACCTATATAAATTAAGTGTAGTTGAAAAGTCACACTAAGGCACATTTTTAGTGGAATATTGATCATATGTAATAGTATCATTTCTGAAAATTGATTGATCTCAGATAAGACTAGTAAAATGATTGTCAAGTTCTTAATGACATGTCACTGCAATATGTAAATGACATGTAGAATTTATTTTCGCTGCTTTGTGGATTTTCTAGGTTTTGTGTATATTTTTGTCCTTTTTTTACTTTTAACATAGTATTTTTTTTTAAAAAAAAAAGTGGGATAGGACTTTTAGACCAAAAAATAGTATAGATTAGATTTGGAAGTTCTAATCTCTCCGTTCTCCAAATATACAAAGTATGATGGATTGCAGGGAAACAGGTCAAATGGAATCTGCAATCATTCTACCTGTACTGTTTTTAGGAATTTGACCAGTAGGGACCTCTGTAAAATCACTCCTTTTACAGATTGCTGAGGAAGAAGATAGACCGCATTGCTTCTCAACTCTGAAATGGTGCCTCAGGGCTTAGCTTGACAAGTCAGAACTGTAGAGACCTTTCTTGAACTGGAGAAACTCATGGCTGGGTGCCTTTGGCTGGGTGCCTTTGGAGACCACAAGATCTCCTCCTTATAAAGTGGCCGCCAATTTTCTTCATACATTGATGACGTGCCTTCCAATTTTTTTTTCGGAGTCTCTCTGTATGTTGAGTCCGTCTGTCAATTAGCTGCTATATAGCTGAAGAATAAGAGAAGCGGGAGAAATGGCTGTCTTAATTCAATACTACAGTTCAGTACACTAGGTTTCAGCCTGATCATTCAAGGCACACTGGATGGACCTAGGGCAAAACAAGTGCTCATGCAACGCACTCGAGATATCTATGCTCAATTGGACCTTGCAAGCATAGATAGGACTTCTGCCACCAGGTTTTAGCTTCCCACAAAATGAATATTCATTTAGAATACTATCTGACTATTCCACTTCCATTACCCTTAAGAATATATACTATGGGTAGATTTGAACAACTCGGTATTATGATGCAAACTGGGCCCTACTGTAACATCCCAAGAAGTGAGAGATTTCCGTATGGGGAGAACAAACTGTGGAAGATATGGAACATTTCTTGATTGACTGTCCGACCTATACTGAACTGCGATGCAGATATTTGCATCCAAAATTATCCAACTTTAGGTCCCCCAACAGAAATAATCTTCTGGCATTCCTTTTGCAAGGACAGGAAAGAACCACCATAATCAGAGTAAGTCTTTTCATTCTGAAAGCTATCAAGAAAAGAGCACATTTCCTGAAAGAAGAACCAGGAAAATAAGATTTTGACTGTAAATAGAAGGTCAGCTGCTGTCCTCTCCTTTTTGCCTTGTCTTTTACTCATGTTGTATTTTGAAATGGTCATATGACTGGTCAAATAAATAAATTGTAATACACACTGGATGGACAAGTTACTTTGTCTTTCTCCATTAAAAAAAATAAATTGTAATACACACTGGATAGACAAGTTACTTTGTCTTTTTCCATTTTTTAAAAAAACTAATTCTTTCCATGCTGTCTATTTCTTTAAAGTGACATTTTTTAATTTTTACTTAATTTATGTCCTGCCTTTCTCCCAGTATACAACTCATAAATCAGAGCAGCAGAAGTCCTATTCTAGCTGTAACAGTGTATAGCCAAGAACCTAAGTGTCCAAGCATAGCCCCTGAGTTCTGCATGCAGGTTTCTACTAGGGCTTCTGACACCAATCCTGGGACTCAGTGTTGCATTATGAAAACCCTATGGCAATTCTATTGCTGATGGAATGGGAGGGGAGAGGGAATTAGAGGAACATTTCACTGTTTGCATAGCCACTTTCACCTGACATCTGCTGGGGTCCTCTAGAAGTCTAAATGGATTATTTCATTGATCTGCACCTTGCTGTGGGATATATCTAGACCATGCCTGCTCAACCTGTGACCCCCAGGTGTTTATGACTTCAGCTCCCAGAAATCCTGTCAATTGGACAAGCTGGTTAGGGATTGTGGGAGTTGGAGTCCCAAACACCTGGAGGACCACAATTGTGCAGGCCTGATCTAGACATTTCTCCAGCCTCTACATTCTTGACCAGCAATGGAATGGCCATGGGGAAGGCTATCACAGAACAAGTGTGAGTTTGGAGATTGCAGAGTACCTAGATCAGGGGAAGCCATAGTACTGCACTGTTCTGATTGTGTCAGATCTCACCTGGAATGTGGTGTCCCATTCTCAGCAGGACAATTCAAGAAAGATAGTTAACAAGCTGGAACATGCCCAGAGATGGGTGACTAAAATGGTAAAAGGACTGGACACTATATCAGAAATAGTTTAGGGAAATGGGAATATTTTGCCTGGAGGAGTGAAGATGAAGGGGTAACACTTTAGCCTTCTTTAAATATTTACAATGATGTCATTAAATGTGCCTGTCATTAACAAGATGCCAGTCCATATATAACCATATATAATCTGAACTTTGGTTATGTATTCCATGCTTGGCTGCAATATATAGTATTAGGTTGTGGGTTTTTTCGGGCTATAGAGCCATGTTCTAGAGGCATTTCTCCTGACGTTTCGCCTGCATCTATGGCAAGCATCCTCAGAGGTAGTCAGGAGAAAAGCCTCTAGAACATGGCTCTATAGCCCGAAAAAACCCACAAGAACCTAGTGATTCCAGCCATGAAAGCCTTCAACAATACAATATATAGTATTGCTTCTCCATACATTTGGTAAATTTTGACATAAAAGATATCCCCACCATTTTCATATAAAATCTTTCAAGGTTGTTGGGAGTTCTTGACTATAGTGTTCCAATGGGATGTGGAAAATCTTTGAAATGAGTACATTGCTTGAACGAAGTAATTTGTATTTCACCCTTTGTTACATTGCTAGGCACTCCAGAAAATCCTTTTTGCGGAATGTGGATACAAATACAGATACAGTGCTTTGGAAAGCAACTGGTATCTTATTCATTACTGAGTAACTGCTCATGATCAAAGTACATTCAAAGAACTTCCTGACAGTAAGAGACTGTGGAATAGGCTGCTTTGGAGTGTGGTAGAGTTTCCTTTTCTGGAGATTTTAAAATATAGGCTGAGCAGCCATCTGTTGGGAGTGCTTAGATTATGTATTCCTGCATGGCAGAATGAGGTTGGACTGGATGGCTCTTGAGGTCTCACCCAATTCTGGGTTTCTAGGATTCTTCATACGTTAAAAAAGTATTCTTCATACTTTGAAAACTCGCTCAGGATACTTCTGAAAAACAAGTATTTGTTGCAGGGAAAGGTTGATCTGTAAACTCAAGCCTTCTTCTGCAATGGGATAGATTAAAATATTACCATCAGATGTTTGTTTGTGTGTGTAAGTCAATCACCGTTGCTTTCCAAATTTGGAAATCCTTAAAACCCTGAGATTAAATAAGACTAAAATGGAATATTTAGATTCTGCAAAGAGAAACCTTGTATCTGTTGAGCTCTGCAACTAAACAATTTACAAACATACTTTGTATTCCTGTCATTGAACGTCTCATTGAAATAATAAACATTGCACAGATATATTTAATTGTTTCATATTAAATAAGGTGTCCATTGATGAAGAAAGTGGAGGAAAATGTAGGACTGAATTCTTTAGTTTCATGTAACAGTAGACAGTTCAGAAGTGGTTGTCTTTTGAAGTATGGCAATTGTTTCCCCATGAATAATGCATTCTTTCGGATTGCATAATAGCTATAAAAGTCATATTAAGTCACAAAATTCTTGTGTGTTCTTAGTTCTGTTCTATACTTTCAGTAGAATGAGAGGATAGATTTCTGTGATAGTTGGGAAGCTGGACATTTCAGTGGGAATTAAAGACATGGTTATTCATTTGTTTGGAGGGAGGGCCGCAAAAGAGTGAAATTGAGTTAAATTATATTTTAAATTATGTATTACTCTTATTCACATTTATAGGGTATTTTCAACCAAAAGAATCTTTCGAACAGAATATATGAAAGTCATGCAATATATGCTCAGCAAAATATAAAATTAATATTACTGGTAACAGGTTAGTACAGTAGAATAAACAGCTGTGTAAGAGTGTGAAAGCTTGTTTCATATTATGGATGTATTGCCATCAGTAATGGATTTGTGAACGGCCAAGTAAGTCTGGTGATAGGTTTGCTAGTAGTAAGCGTCTATTGTTTTCAAGAACAAAGAACATTGTTTTTCACAGGTTAGGATATTGTCCCTTCAAATAAATTTCATTCAGCTTTATGCCGATAATTGTAAAAACAATTAAGATATGGCTAAAACAGATGTATAAAAATTGACTATCTGAAAATACTGGCAATATGTCGTATTTCATTGCATAGTAATTGCCACCACATAATAGTTGCTCCACCATTTTTTAGGTGCCCAAAATTGTATTTTTGTTTTTGTTGCATAATCTTTGCAGAGCCATTAGGTTCTGATCCTTCCTCCTTTCTTATTTTTCCTAAAGCAAGGCAAATTAAAAACTGTAAAATGGGGGTCTATGAAGTTCAACTATTCTTTCCTTCCTCCAAAGCAAAGCAGTTAAAAAAACCTGAAATGGAAATCTCTGGAACTCGGATCTTTTCTCCTTTCTCCAAGGAACTTCATTCTAGGTTTGCTAATCTGTCTTGTCTCAGAGGAAGGAGGGAAGAGTGGAGTTCAAGGGGACTCCATTTTATAGTTTTTAAACTGCCTTGTCTTTAGAGAAGGAAAGAAGAGAGAATTAGCCCATAATGACTCTGCAGTTTAAAAACAAACAAACAGAAATCTTAAACATCCCTCTTCCTCCCTTTCAAAGGTGGGATTTTATTGAAAAGCAGATGTTTTTTCCTCGCATAATAGTCACACCCCCTTTTTTATGAAAAGAGGGAAAAGTATGACATTATGTGACGAAATAAGTAGTTATGGAGTGATAACACGTGATTATCTTACCCTACCCCTTCCTTAATTTCTTAATGAGTTGTGATTACTTTTGACTCACATAAATATTTTCTTAGCTGCCATTATTGTCAGTGCAGTCTCAGTTCTGAATTCTTCCCTTTTCTACTTTGGAAAAGAACAGTGTTTCTAAGATATTCAAAGAACTCACCTTGGTTTAAGCTTCTTTTATAAATACTATCAATCATCTCCCATCGGTAGTTGAGGGAGTTGTTCTTTCCTTAACTCACTGAGAGGAAGGCCCTTTAGGCGCTTTGGGTGAGTGACATTGACAGATTTAAGGAAAAATTGATTGTTTGTTGTCTCATTCAGACATTATGATGAATAGCTTTTTCTCTTTAAGGGGGAAAATTCCATAAAACTGTATTGCATGCTTATTTCTACATAAAGGTTTTTCTGTATGGGACTTTTTAGTGTGGATGCAAGAGTAATCCTCCCCCCCCCCTCCATGTTTCATGTGTAATAAAGTTAGTTAATATGAATGACCTAAAACTGGAATACATTTCTTTGATTTTTGTGACAAACAGTAGTCTATGTCCGTGATGGTAAACCTATGACATGCGTGTCAGCACTGACACACATGGCTATTTTTGATGACACGCAGCCACATGTGGCCGCATACAGAGAAGTACACCTTATAAGAGCCAATCTAATCCCATCCTTAAATTTGTAAAAGGCTCTACAAATTTAACATCTGCACATTTGAGCATTGTTCACTCCATAACTCAGCATGGAATATACATTTTTCTTATTTAAACTATAAATATTGCAAAATTACATTTATTTTTTTCTTGAAGTTGATACTCCACCCAAGTTATGGTCAGGTTTTTGGCAAATTTTGACACACCAAGCTCAAAAGGTTGGCCATCACTGGTCTATGTACTGAGTTTATTCCCAGATAAGTGGATACAGTATATGATTTCTGTTAGCAATATTGAATGAGTTAAAACCTTATAAAATACTAGATTTTTTTTGTATCTTAGTCTTGAGGAAGTTCACATTTGGCTTGACAACTCACCTTATTCTAACTCTTCTGATTGCGCGCACACACTCATGCATGCTGAAGTACATACATGAAGCATTTTTTCCACCACTTGTCCACTTTAGCTATTTTAAGACATTGTAATGGAGGCTCAGAGTCACTAAAGTGCAGGAGGAGAAGTTACTGTCTGACTAAGGAGGTAAAGTTATAATTACCAAGCAGTCGTAGCAAGCTTGCTATTCCTCATCTTGTATTTTTAACTTGTAAGCTTTTGTGTTCTAAACACTCAGGCTTTGTATGTTGTATAAACTTTGTTAGGCTAGATAATCCAGAATTTGTTGGTGCCAAAGTACCAGAGTATGTACCCTTACTGTTTGCAGACATGGAGTATAAGCCTTTTAGAATACGTATATGTGGCAAACCTGAATTTTCAGATGCAAATTTCTTCCCCAGGTCCATCTATAGGTAGCTAATAGGGGCACACATTTTTCATAAACTTTGCCCAGAATCTTGTTATATTTATCTTGAAAACATTTACAAGTAATTTAGATTTCTTTATGTTTCTGTTTTATCTTAGTTATACAGGTGACTGTATATTCTTCCTCAATTTCTTGCTTCTGTTGAAGGAAGTGCTAAATCTTCCATCTATTCAAATATTATTTTCTAGAAAGGAAAACCTGTAATGCTTTTTTCAGACAAAAGTTGCAACATTGGGGGATATTCTATGGGAAATGCATGTCCATATGCCACAGTTGTCTGTTTAGTTAGTGTCATAATCAGTGTTGCACATTTATTCTCCCTGATTTCCTTTTGTTAAATGGTGGCTGCTAACGATCCACCATGTTGAGATTTCAAGTTTTGAATTACTTTTCACTTTTTTTGATTGACATCATATTAAGTAGAATTCAGTTTTACAATCTGAGCTGTAGACCCACTGAATCAGTGGGGAGAGCTGGTATATCAACATATGAATAAAACTCTCTGATTTGGGAGTAATAGCTGGATTAAGCCCATAGTTTCTAGGTCATTGTTTTCTGAATTATTGGGCAAATTTTTCAGTGGTGTTTAGTCTTGACACCTAAAACCCCAATTGTACATTTTCTGGATCTCTTCTCCATTGTCAACAGTAACTTCTGTTGGTATTGTGTGTGTGTGTGTATTGTGTAGACTTGGCACTTTTCTATAGTGTAAGCCAGGGGTCCACAAACTTTTTGAACAGAGGGCCAGGTCACAGTCCCTCAAACTGTTGGAGGGCCGGATTATAATTTGAAAAAAAATTGAATGAATTCCTATGCACACTGCACATATCTTATTTGTAGTGTAAAAAAACACTTCAAAACAATACAATAATTAAAATGAAGAACAATTTTGACAAATATAAACTTATTGGTATTTCAATGGGAAGTGTGGGCCTGCTTTTGGCTGATAACATAGGATTGTTGTTGTTGTTGTTGTGTGCTTTCAAATAATTTCAGACTTAGGTTGACGTTTAGCGAGGGCCAGGTAAATGAGCTTGGAGGGCCGCATCCAGCCCCCAGGCCTTAGTTTGAGGACCCCTGGAGTAAGCTATCCATTCTATTGATCCCAACCTCAAAGGGTTGAAAATTTCGCTAAAGTAGATAAATTATTAATATGAATATTACTCATGGTTGTGTATTAATGTTAAATATGTTGTTTTATGTTTAGCAAAAGTTGAAAAGTAATCATGCAGAACAAGAATTATGTGTAACAATTTTATTATTGCCTTTCCTTGATAAGGGAAAAGACATTTGTGTTTTTAATTATTTCTGTTCCATGTAGGTAGGGAAGGGGTAGCGAGAGGATTGTGGGGTGGATCACAGTGGGACTTTTTGTTTTGGTGATTATGTGTGTGTTTTGTTATTTTTGTCTTTTTAGCATACAATAAAATTAAATTTAAAAAGAAAATGGCCTGGGCATCCCTTACTTTAGATGTTTTATGTCTCCTCTCAGTTCTGTTTCTTGATTGGAATTCACCGAGAGAATTTTCATTATGAGAATCATTGCTGCTCCTTTAAAATTGCTATTTTCTTGGCCTTCCTTTAAGAAATGATGGTACATTTTGCTGAACAGCAGGTTAA
This sequence comes from Anolis sagrei, assembly GCF_037176765.1. Lineage (NCBI taxonomy): Eukaryota > Metazoa > Chordata > Lepidosauria > Squamata > Anolidae > Anolis > Anolis sagrei. The sequence goes on along the minus strand of NC_090026.1, from coordinate 125,229,596 downwards.
CTGTTTGGAAAATGTCTTGAATTGATGTTTATGTATAATGTATATGATCATATTCCATAAATGCTGCTGTTTAGCAGGATTGGTTCTGGCAGATGTTAGTGTTTTATGTCACATTTAGCTAGCCAGACTGCCTTTGGAAAAGAAACATTTGATTTGATCTGGACAAGGGCATCATAATGATAAGCTATTTCTATACTACTCATAGCTGTTACATGTCTTATCCTTGCAGAAGAATTATTGCATTCAATTAAAAAGGCAGATAGCACATCTTGCAGCAAAAGTTTTATGTTATGTTTCTCTTGTGTCCAGAAGGTCTCAAATGATATTAAACATTACTTGAATGCATGAATCCTTGTAATAATACTGAGACTTTAAAACATGTTGACTTGTTTTATGAATAAAGTCAACACCATATCACACATTAACGTGAAAATGCAAGGAACTGGCTGCTGGTGAGATGTGTTTGTATTGCAGTAATAAAACGAAGGACACTGCAGCAGAGCAATAAAACACAGTCCAAAAGCATATTAGCTTTGTCAGCACTTTGCCAGGAAGACAACTTATCTCAAGTTTAGATAGGTGTGATTTAAAAATGCCTTTACAGTCCTTAAAAACATGATGCTTAGATTCCAAATAAAATGCACTGTGAATATAACTTCTACTGATACTGGTGGAATATGTTTTCAATATAGGCTTGCCTTGCCTGCTAATTTATTTCTCCTTCATGTGTAATTCCTACACATTTCAGTTAGTCCACATTTATTTATACTCATGTTGGATTTTCTCATACAGTTGGGTTATCCTCACCTAAATATTAATAGACTTTAGTGTTCTTTCTTAAAAGTGTTGTGCCTTCTAATGATACTACAGCCCGAGGGTTGACTTCTGCATATTTTGTATTTTCTGGCACAGAGAACATCTAAGACTAGTCTAGCTTATTTGCAAGATTGTATTGTCATGGAAACAATATAAGCAAATATGTGTTATACTCATGTACAATTCTAGAAATATTAACTAAAAACCAGCCCACAAACCTGTGTCAAGTTCAGTGTGAGGACTGTACCTAACTCTTGCCCCCAAAAAAGCAACCACCCCCTTCTTTGAGTTCAGGGTCAAAAGGCAAGAGCTTAGTGTGTCCTAAGAGAACCTAAAAGATGCACCAACCTCTTCTATCTGCCTTGGACTTATACATGTCGTAATTGTAAAGGGATAACAGATAAATCATGACATTATATACTTAACATACTTTTCTGTTTATATTTGAATGTAAGTTAACAAATTTCTTACACCTGAGATAGGTACCATTTTTGAGACCATTGAAAACCTGTTTTTTTTTTATTCAGACCAGTGATCCATGTAGACCAGTGTCATCTATCCTGATTGTGTGCCGCTCCCCAGAGAATTTCCCAGTCAGTGATTTTTAAAAAAGTGTTGATGCTGGAAATGGAGGGCTAGGATTTTTTGCATCCATTTATTTATTTTTTATTTACCCTATTTATATTCCCACCTTTCTCTACTCTGTAAGGCAGCTTACATATAGGCAATTATCCACGATGTGATCGTGCTTTTTTTCTGACAGTTCCCCATGTACTGCATAACTGTTATTGTGTGTGATGGCAGTGTCAAATCAGATAGCTCATGGTTTAAGATTCAAAAGTCGCAATGTAAAGACTTGAATCAGGATTCTCTTCATCAGAGTTTCTCATCATGTGAGAAGCAGTTTACAGGCGGTCCCCAAGTTATGAACAAGATAGGTTCTGTAGGTTTGTTCTTAAGTGGAATTTGTTTGAAAGTCAGAACAGGGACACTTTTAAGTGTAACTCCAGATAGATAGATAGAATAATAGAATATGCATGCTTTGAATATCATAGAGAAGGGTTTAAATCCCTGTGGTGTTTGATTTGCTCTTCTGTGTCCCTGTTCAGAAGATTTCACCTCTCTTTTTGTTCCTGTGATCATTGGATTTTGAAAAAATATGGCTTATTGAGGAAACAAGGATTGGTGATAAAGCTTCAATGGAGACACCTTTTCCCTATAATAACTCTTCTAGGAGTGAATTTCCTTTCCAATGGATAGATTTCTCTCTCTTCCTGTTGTCTCGCCCCTGTTCTTAACTGTGAATCATGTGTAAGTTAGATGTTTGTAACTCAGGTACTGCCCAAACTACCATTTTTGGAATGATAGGAAACCAGGACAGCTGAAAGATATGGGACTTAAGTTTTACAATATTTACAAGTTCAGTGCTGGCAAGAAGTTATAGTCAATGTTGAGGAAAGCTTGCGTATTCCCTTGAGAACTTGCTTGACTGTATTGAGCAGGAGGTACTTGGTCCTCATCAGCTTTTGTATCTACATGAAAGTGTAGCTCAGCTCATCACTCAAGAAGCAGCTGGGGCACACCAAGGAGGCTGGATAGCCTAACATCTCTACTTCAGAGACTGCTTTGCTCCAGTGAGAAGCTGATGAAAGAGAGCCAGAGAAGAGACACTAACACTGCATCTCTTTCCTTCTTTGCTTTGCTTCTGCTGTATGGATCTGCAAGCAACTTCAAGCCGATAGCAGCAGCCAGATGGATTACATCATCTTCCTTCCAAAGGAGAAGCACCATCCCTGCTCCCCCATTGTCCCTCAATTTTGCTTCCTATGTAATGCAGACAAGACACATCCATTCCTACAGTTCACGACAGTCCACAACCCTGCAGCTCACAACAGTCTATGACAGACAAGCATTTGGGGGGGGGGGGGGTGTTAAAACTCCACTGCATTCTGTCCTCTATCCGGCTAGTTTCTACAGTTCCCCATCTTACTCTGTGAGGCATCCCTAATTTTGACATGCCTCACACTCTGCACTCCTTTCCTGTGGATATCTTCTTTTTATTACACCATAGAAGCACAAGATGTTATTTCTTGGATCATGAATTAAGCCACTTTGAGTCTCTTTCAGGAGAGATAAAGCAGGGTATACAAATAACAACAACAACAACTAAGGATGCATTATAAACTCTGCAGTTGGAAGCTGTCCAAGCTGAATACTGACCTCTATGATGTTTTTACACATAAACTGCTAAAATATGGGCTAAACGGTGCTACTGTTGGGTGAATTTTTACTCTCTGGTCATTCTGAACTAAAGATAAATGATTAGACGATACCTGTGAATTCAGTCCAGGTATCAGTCAGCATCTTTATAAATACCTATAAATGATGGGAATTCTAGGAATGCTTGTCAAATGTGCATATGGTTCTCAATTAAGAGGGTTTAAGAGGGGAAAACAACTATTTAAAATGACAATTTGGAGAACTGGATGACTTTAAAAAAAATTATTTCAACAAGGATTAATGTAAGGTGTCACATTCAGGCAGTAAAAATAAGATGTGTAAATAAGCAATGGTCAACTCTTTGACAACAGTATATGAAGAAAAAATGTAGAAGATTTAATAGACTTTATTGATGTGTTGGGCCTCGGCCTCTTGTAAGCTGCACCGAGTCCTTTGGGAGATGTTAGCGGGGTATAAATAAAGGTTTATTATTATTATTTTATTATTATAGACTTTAAAAGCTATGTGTGATCAGTGGTTTGATTTGTTATTGTTATTTGACATCAAACCAATTTAAACTTAGTCTCAGGAACATGAAGCCAAAGCAATTCTAGACTTCATCAAGAGTAGGACATTCAAATTGAGGGAAGTAATAGTAAGTACCATTCCATTCTGATCTGGTCAAATCCACCTGAAGTACTATATCCAGTTTGGGGCTAAAGGATATTAGCAAAATAGAATGTGTCAAGAAGAAAGCAACCAAGTTGATGAAAAGTCTGCAAGCCTAGCGTTCTGAGGTTGGCCTGCAGACTTTTAGGACATTTTGTTTAGCATAGAGAAGAACTGAGAGGTAATATAAAAACTATCTTGAAATATCTGAGAGGCAAAACGATTGTTTACAGACTGTCTTATATGGGGATTCATACTTTCCCCAACCTGCCAAGGACCAGAACCATCACTGTGCCCCTTGCTTACCATTGCTTTTTTTCTCTCTCCACATACCAGCACTTTATGGTTAATAAGTGTCACTGACTCAAGAACCACCAGTTTGAGTTCCACTAGTGTAGGAAATGGAACATATAGCACACTAAATCAGATAATTAGAAAAGACAACTAACCTAAACGTTAGGGAAAACATCTTAATGATACTGAGCTGTTTCACAGTTGAACTGACTGCCTTTAGGAGAGTGGACTGGTTTTCATGAGTGTTTTAGCTGTGTATTTCTGCATAGTAGGGGGTTGCTGTAGATGGCCTTTAGAGTCCCTTCCAACTCTGTGATCCTAAATTGGTATTTTGTGCTAGTCATTTTTCAAACTAGCACAAGATAGTTGATAGGAATAATTCAGTTTTAGTGTCTCCGTGTCAGTGAAAGTTAGGTCAAAAAAGGTTTTTAAAAGGTGTTGGGAAATAATAAAAAGGATGTTGGCAGTATAAACTAGAAATCTCACATTCATTATGGTTACATAAATATGCAGAAATGTGAGGAACTTCTGTGGATGTATCATCATCTGCTTAAATACAGTTAAAGAAGAAATTAGCAAGAGGGCAGCATCTACAAAAGTTGTCTGACCAGCCCTTAATTCCCATCACCTTCATTCCAGTGAGGAACATCAGTTTACCAAGCTAATTTCTCCTGGTTTTTTTTTCTCTTCTGAAGGTTGAAAATGTTCAGTTCTTAAAGGGCAGAGAGAGATGGTAATATACCTGTTCAGTGGTGTGTAGGAATTCTTAAGGCACATGGGAGCAGAGTGTAAATGCTTCCTATTCAGAATAATGTCAACATAAAAGAGATTGAGGGATAGGAATGAGGATGCAATCCTCATAGCTGCCACTGAATTCTAATCTAGTAAAAATCTTCAAGCACTTTGAATCATCATCTCCTGGGAAATATTAACACATTGTCAATGGGAGTGCGCTAGGATTCTCCTAGGTTTAGTTGAACAGTCTTCTCTTGAACATATTAACTTCATTATTATGATTGCCCCTCACTGAATTATAACTATTTAGGATTGTCCCTGGTAGCCATTTTTGTTTTCACATCTTTGCCATCTATATAAATAAAAATGCTCTGTTCGTTTGTGGGATTAGCATAACTCAAAAACCACTGGACGAATTGACACCAAATTTGGTCACAAGACACTTCTGAGGCCAAGGAGTGACCATCACTCATAAAAACACTGGAAAACACAACAGGGGGACTTAAAAAGCCAAAAAAGTGAAATGCTACAGCGCATGTGCAGAAATGACTCCCCCGGCAAACAAAATACAATAGCATATCCACACTCTTCTGGACTACAGCTCCTAGCATCCCCTAGACCAGACCCTTTAGGAAAGGAAGATTATCCAAATGCACTGCTTCCAAGCTGCAAGCTTTCTTCTCCTTGGATTTCTTTGGAGGCATCCCAATCCCTGCAGATTTCCAATTTCCTATTCCTGGATTGCAACTCCCAGCAATCCTCCAGATAGATAGATTAGATAGAGATGGATAGGTAGATAGATTGAACAGGAGGACTGCTGGGAGTTGCAGTCCAATACTGGGTAGAGAAGGAAGAAGGGAGAAAAAGGAAGGGAAGAGAAGGAAGGAAGGAGAGAAAGGAGAGAAAGAGGGAGGGTAAATTGGCCACAGCAACGAGTGGTGGGTACAGCTAGTTATAAATATAATCCGACTCCCATACCAGGAGGAGATAAATTTTTGTACTTACTGTAGAAACACGAAATTTTGAATGCCAGTAGACCCTACTGAAATAAATTATTTCCACCAGATGTTTCCATACAGTCATGCTGGAGGACCTAGAAAATCCCCAGTGTTAATAAACCAGAGGTACCAATCCCACAGGTATTGTGCAAAACAGTAGTTTCTTGACCCGTGTTCCAGAGGATTACATTAGATGCTGTGTTAAATCTGTAGTGTGCAGAGAACCTGTGCTTTTAGTTGCATTTTTTGAGGTTCTGCTGAGGATTCGGACCACTATATTCCTTCCAAATGGCATCTAAAAAATAACAGATTTAACTAAGTTAAGGCTAAGAAAAAAGGGGGGAGGAAGAGGGGGTAAAATCTTCTGTTCCTATTCATGGTGAATCTTATCCAGAGCAGAACTCTTCTGTGCTTGTTTACAAGTAAAACACTGCACAGTTAATGTAGCATGAGTTTTGTTTTTCTCCCTGTTAAGAACTACCTCACTGTCTCATCTGTTTCCTGAATCTGTCCCCACTTTGAATCAGTCTTTTTCTTCTAATTGTCTTCTTGCTTCTATTCTTGAAATTATTGGTTCGTTTGTTTTTTCTGAATATATTTAGTCCAAATTTGATTTTTCCGGTTTTCCTTGCTAAAGCAATTGGATACCTGGATATTTTTCTATGCATATTTTTTTTCCACCCACATTCCTGTAGTCTCTACCAGGTCCCGGTTCTCTCAATACACCTCACAGCTTTACAAAGTTGTCTGTCTGTCAAAGTAAAATGACTCTTACCATTCCAGACAGAGACTTTTCTGTGCTCTATGACTTCAGTATGCTTTGTAGGTCAGCATCCAAAAATTGGATTTTATAAACAGAAAGCCACTGCTAGATGGAGTAGGATAGGATGAAGCCAGTTAGTCAGTTCCTGTTACAAATTGGGTGGGAACATGGATCCTTTCGAGACTATTCAGTAGCTGCTATGTTCTTTTTAATATACAGTAATATTAATCACTAAAGAGTATTCCAGATCACTGGATTTCTTGAAATGTCTCTCTTCTCTCATACTCTCTCCATTCTAATAAAGCAGTTCTAGGTTTTGCTTCCCCAGTTTCTCTTAATAAAGTATTGTAAGACTATTGAAAGCTGGGTTTTGAAAAAGACCTGCTTTGTTAGAATTGCAGAAAGTTGGAAATGTTTGTTGGGATATTTATTTTCAGACTGGCTTATTCTTATTCACTTGATCTTGATTTTTAAAAATGTTCTGACTAGCCCACCTATTTGTCATTTTAGAATAGGTGCTTTAATATAAAGCTACTGTTGCACTTGGTGTCACAAGGTTCATAATATCAAATATGCCTTAGAGTTTCTTTGTTTCAGGAAACTACTTGTTTAACAAAAAAATGAGCCTTATATAAATTAAACGTGGAAATGATGAAATTTAAATTTCAAGACATTTTCGACTCCCCCTATAGAAACATCAGGGAAATCACGTTACAGAAAGTAGCTGGGGCATTCACAAAAATTGTTAAATTGTTTCTATGTGACATGTAACACTAAAGCTAGCATACTGTGCTGGAAAAAAAATGAGGTTGTCACAGGATGGTGGATAGCCAGTGCCAAAATGGGATCTAAACAAAATCAAATAGCACATCTTCATAATCATCATTATCATTGTATTGTCGAAGGCTTTCATGGCTGGAATCAATAGGTTCTTGTGGGTTTTTTCGGGCTATATGGCCATGTTCTAGAGACATTTTCTCCTGACGTTTCGCCTGCATCTATGGCAAGCATCCTACCTCTGAGGATGCTTGTCATAGATGCAGGCAAAACGTCAGGAGAAAATGCCTCTAGAACATGGCCATATAGCCCGAAAAAACCCCACAAGAACTTATCATTAACTTTATTCGATAAATAACAAGATTAGTACACAGCAAACAAGATCACTATACTGGCTTTTGTATTTGAGCACAGGTCGGACACTTCCCAAGTTTATATAACTGTGTGATTATATGAGCAAATAATGCATGCAGATCTGGGTAGGGTGGCCTTTTGCAGCTGGCAGATGGTAATTTTGTCAGCGCTGATTGTGTTTAAGTGCAGGCCAAGGTCTTTAGGCACTACACCCAGTGTGCCGATCACCACTGGGACCATCTTTACTAGCTTGTGCAAGAGTCTTTGCAGTTCTATCTTTAAATCCTCATATCTTGTAAGCTTTTCCAGTTGCTTCTCGTCAATCCTGCTACCACCTAGGATTGCAACATTGGTTTCCCCCCACAATCGTGAGGTCAGGAGTACTGTGTTCCAAAGCTCTGTCCATCTGAATTCAGAAGTCCCAGAATAGTTTGATGTTTTCATTTTCCGTAACTTTTTCAGGCTTGTGATCCCAGTTCTTTGTCACAGGCATATGGTATTTGTGACACAAGTTCCAATGTATCATCTGAGCAACGGTGTTATGCTTCTGCTTGTAGTCCTTCTGTGCAGTCTTCTTGCAGCAACTGTGTATGTGTTTTGTCTGCTTCCCTGCAGAATCTACACTTGGAATCTGTAATTGACTTTTCAATTCTGGCTTTGATGGCATTGGTTCTAATGGCTTGTTCTTGAGCTGCAAGAATCAGGCCCTCTGTCTCCTTTTTCAAGAGAGCCACATCCATATTTTTTCTTTGTCAATTTTGTTCTCAATTTTTCCCAGGAACTGTCCATGGATAGCCTTTTTGCCAGCTTTCTCTTCTGTATTTTTATGATATTCCCTCTTTTTCTTTTGCACCTTGAGTAGTTTACTACTATTGACTTCCATCAGTGTTGGTTCTTGGCTGCCTTTCACATAATCTGCCAGTGCATGTTTCTCTTCCTCAGCCTCCTGATTTTCTGGGCGGATATTCTGTCAACATCACTACGTGGGTGTAATGAGTAGTGGATTATTATTATGTTTATGTTTATTTATACCCTGCTTTTTCTTTCTACAAGGAGACTCAAAGTGGCTAGATGGGAGTAACTGTGTGCCTACAGTTCATTCATTTTACAATTAACATGCCTCAAGTCTTTAATACGCACATATGAAAATGTTGCCTCAACTTGTCAGTTACTGTCTTTTTCTTGAGCACATAAAGTTTAAGTTGTGTGCAACAAACCTACTTGGAAACAGTGATTAATTTTGTAGATGTCTGTAGGCAATGGGTTGATTCCAAACGGTTCTTTGCCCTGAGATCTCATTGAAATCAGCAATGAGTTAGTTGTTACTATTTGTCACAGTGGATTTCTTTGGTGGATTCCTCATAACAGTCAACATGTTCTGAATCTAACGTCCTCTCCCCTCATTGGATTTTTTTTAATGTTGGTAGCTCTAACCAAGCAAGGCTTCAGTAAGCAGGATTAAATTTGAGGCCCCAGCTTCCTGTGCAAGGAAAACTAAACATGTATGAACAGCAAAGGCAGCCAAAAGGAAAAAGGGCAATTGGACAAACATAGAAGCTTCAGTTTATTCTGGCAATGGTCAGCAACTGCTGGGCGGACTTCCTGCCTTGGGAGGAGGCTGACATTTGGGGCATTTTCTGTCTGTGAAGCAGTCGTTTGCCTGAGCCCAGTTAATAAACATGTTTGGCAGCTAATTTTATAGAAGTACTCTCTTTTTGCTTTTAAAAAGAAGGAAATGAGGATAGAGGTTTCACAAATCAGTACTGAAAGCATCTGTTTTAAACATCAAGGTTCCCGTCATATGAAGTATATAAAAGAAATAATGCTACTTGGCAAGCTAAATTTATTTTGGATGAGCGGCATGAGATTTAGCTCTTAATTTGAGTTGGAATCACATTATATGCTTTTTTAAATTGCTGGATTATTTTTCAACCATAAATCAAGTAATTTATGTTTCCTTTTAAGGTGGTTCATTAGAAGGACAACAGGCCATCTCCACTAAAGCTTGTATGTTCATTTTCTTCTCGAAATATAAAATACTTTGCTCATAATTATTACTCAAGTGATTCTTCTTACCTGGAACTTGTGATGTGCAAAGGTCTCAGTTCCCCTTAGAGAGATTTTCCACTGCTTTGCAATTCAGATCCAGGTCACCAACTCTTGTTTGGCAGCTACTTCTAATGTTACACAAGGTCTTTTACAATTCTTGTTTTTTCTCCTCCCCATTTTTTGTCAGCAACAAATATCAGAAGATGAAAGAATCCCAGCCTTTCACTCCCCTACTGTAAGCATAGATTTTTGTGCCAATGATGTGAGATCTAAAAAGCAGAACGATTTGCTACTCGATTCACAGTCTCTTATAAATCATAGAGACTTAGCAGCCACTTTTGTTGGTGTGTTTTCCAGGTGATACTGATAAAGCAATTGATATAATTTCCCAAGATCTTTCAAGAGCTGCTGCAGTTAAGGAAACAGTCAGAAGGAGCCTGACTTCTTTTAGGGACATTCCGGGCTTTATCTCTTTCATCTATAGCATTCTGTCATTCTGTGGTCGTCTTTGTGTTTCTCATGCTTTGTCTTTGGCGCCAACAATGCCTTATCTGTGCCCATCCTAGAATTTGTACTAGCCACCTGATCCATTTGAGAAGAAAGATTGCTTACACTGATTGCAGGCAGTGCTTGCACTGTGCTTCTGCCTCTCTGGTTGCTTAGAGAGCAAGGAAAAACTGATTTGGAGGTGGTCAGAGGCTGGAAACAATATCCTAGCAAAAATCTGCTTAGAGCAACTGCAAGCAATTTTTATCTTACCTTTGATTTCCCTTGTCTTCACACAGATTTCCTCAGAGCATGCTAAGATGTTTTATTTTCATGTTTGTGGAGTCTTCACTCTCCACTGCCTGAAAAACTAGGTAGAAATAATCATCTTATTTGATTTTTAACCTATTTTTTATCAGAGAGAACACCTATTTAGGAATCTCCAGGTCATCTAGCTTGACTCTGTCATCAGCTTCTGTCCTAGAAGACCTACAAATTTCTAGAGAAGTGTTCTCGCTAGGAATCTGCCATATAAATACAGATTTTCTGCTTTAGACTGGATTATCTGGCAGTGTAGACTCATATAATCCAGTTCAAAACAGATGTGGATTATCTGCATTGATTATCTGGATTACATGGCAGTGTAGAAGGGGCCTAGGTCCTCCAGTGCAACTCTGGCTGAAGCTGACCGTAAAGTCAACATAGAAAACGTAGACATTCTTAGAGAGAATGTATTAATCAAATCTGTAAAAGTTTTTTCCCCCCATGTCAGGAGCAACTTGAGAAACTGCAAGTTGCTTCTGGTGTGAGTGAATTGACCATCTGCAAGGACATTGCCCGGGGATGCCCGGATGTTTTACCATCCTGTGGGAGGCTTCTCTCATGTCCCCACATGAGAAGCTGAAACTAACAAATAGAAGCTCACCCCACCCCCCAAATTCAAATAGCTGACCTTTTGATCAGCAATCCTGCTGGCACAAGGGTTTAATCTATTGCGCCACTGGGCAATGGGTGAAATCTGCAAATGTGGAAGGCCCGGTGTGTATGTGAAGCACGAAGTAAAATCCATAAATAAGACCAACTGAAAGCCTAAAATAAAAAGCAAAGGCTTTTTAAAAAATTCAAATTGCCTCTATTTACATAAAAACAGATTGCTGTTGGGTTTCCAGTTCCACTGGTCTATTCTGTAGCATGTTTAAATGATGACGGGTGTATATTGTCATAGGATTTGTACATACTGGAGAAAAGCAAGTTCCAGAAAAAAGCTAATGCTTACACCAACACTCTATGTGGAGAGGTACGTCTCTCCAGTTTCCACATGCCATAAAGAAGCAATGTTTTGTGCCTATCTCAGTTTAGCTCTGCATGAGAGCATCACAGGGACTCTCTTGACCACAATTCAGCATATCGCTGTATATAATGGAGCTTTGGTCCGATTTTGCATGACTGCCATTACTTTCTTGTATCTGCTGCCTGATAGACACTTCAACAAAATTGCATATAGTGTGGTTTTGCCATTGTTGAGAGTGAAGCATACATAATTCCAGCACTATCTGCCATATAGTGATCAAGCAATTGATATTTCATTCTGTCATCTAATGGAAAAAACATCTGTTTACAGGCTGCTTCACATCACATTTGAAAATGTATGCACTCGACTCTGGAAATGAATGCAGGCAGAGCGAAGAGCCTTTCAAAATGTTGCTTCTTGTTGTTGTTATCAGCAACAACAGCAGACCTTTTCTTGGAGACTATTTGCTATGTTTCTCAGGCAGTTAGCTAAAATGTTTAAGACCCAGAACCTGATGTGAAATGTTTACTGCTTCAGTAGTAAACAGTGAGTTGAGGTTTCTTTAAAAACAAATCCTTTCTCATAGGACAAACAGCAAGTCAAGGACATTACTTTCTTCCGGTTCTCTGACTTTCTATAGGCAGTGAATTTTGAATATGAGTGAACATGCTTAGCAGTTGTATCCAACCAGACAGAAACGCACATATATTTATTCAAGGGAATCCCTATGTATATGGCTCCCCCGATTTACAACACAGACTCTGGGAGCCCAACAAAAAGGTCTGAGATATGCATTAAAGAAGGTATGGGGAAACGGGCCTGGGGCCGGATGTGGCACCTTGGGCTTCTTTCTCAGGCCCTCCTCTCTCTCGCCATCTTATCCTTTCCTTCTCTCTTTCCTCCCTCCTTCTCTTTCTCTTTTTCTTTCCTTCCTTTCCTTTTTCTTCCTTTAGTCTCTTCTTTCTTTCTTTCTTTCTTTCTTTCTTTCTTTCTCTTTCTTCCCTCCCTCCCTCCCTCCATTCCTTTCCATCCCTCCTTCCATCCTTCCCTTCCACCCTTTCGTCCTTCCTTCATTCCCTCTTTCCTTCTTCCTTCCCTTTCTCACTTTCTCCTTCCTTCCCTTTTGTCTTCTCTCTTTCCTCCCCCTTCCTTCCCTCCCTCCCTCTCTCCCTTCCTTAACTCCCTCTTTCCTTCCTTCCCTTTTGTTTTTCATTCCTTCTCTCTTTCTTCCCTCCCTCCCTCCTTTCCCTACTTCCATCCTTCCTTCCTTCTCGCCTTCCTTCCTTCCATCCATCCATCCATCCATCTCTTTTCCCTACCTTCTTTCCTCCTATTTAGCTGGGAGAAGAGAAGGTAGAGAGAGAACAGAAGAGCCTTGTTTCAAAATTTAAAAGGGTGTCCCATTGGGGGGGGGGGGGACTGACTTTGCCCATGCCTGCATTAAAGTCTACACTGGAGAAGTACTCCATTAGATCTAATCCCGAATCCTTCACCGGGAGCCAAAATGGAGACATCTCAACTAGGAAGGTGAAAACGTGCTACCTCAATGTGTAAAATAGCCATAGTAAAAGTCATGATGGTGGTTCGTATGAATGTCATTCAAGTCCTTTATAGCTTATACCTATGTGAATTAATACTTAATAGAGCATTATGTGTTTTCTTATTTTACATTTGCTGCATGAAATGAGGGTTTTTTTGTTAATATTTTCCTATGATCTTGTATCTTTTTGTCTTTATTACATGTCATGAGGTAACGCTATCTCTCCCTTGGTCATAGAACTTTGTGCAATGTTTAGTTGGAATCTGATTTCATGACCCGTTAAGTTGGTAATACACCAGATAACTTCAATGAATTTATTCCAGTCCCAGCTTTTTGGGGGGCAAGATGACGCTCTGCCTTTGTTGCTTTGAGGTAATCTTTGGTATATTTCGATTTAATCTCATTTAGCTGGCTGTACAAATACTGACCAGATCCTGAAAAGCCCTGGTTTATCTCAATCATGACAAGTAATAGGATTCAAATCACAGCTGAGGTAAAGCCTTAATTTTTTGCTGTGGGTAGAACATTGTGTCTCACGCTCCATTTCTTATCAGCAAAAGGGGATTAATAACGCCCACTTCATTGAGGTTGTAAGGAAGAGCAAGATAAGGTTGTCATCACTTCTTGGCTTGAAGTGCTGTTACACGAAGATGAGTGCGTTCTTGTATTTTGGTGGCCTTTCATTTATTAGTCTTTCAAGCTTTCCTTAGAAAATAAGTTGACTTCTATTTCTTGGGACACTACATTAATGGGTGAGGTGTGTGACTATCACTTTACTACCCCCAGCAAGATCTGTATTGGGCTACAGTTGGAGAGAAATCTTCAGTTTCCCTCTATATACCAAGAGAAGGTACCAAGAAAATCAGGCTTTAGATCATGGTGTGAATGAATCAAAGGCTTATTGTTGGTGTTTTTATGTCTGCAGAAATGCTATTTTTCTGCTTTGCATTTATGCAGTTAGCCATTGGTGTTACTTCTCATTAATCTGTGAAAAGCAGTTAATTATATAATCATGGCATAATCGTTTCTTTTCAGATACACTGGTAGCAAATAAGCCTCATTGTTACAATTTTCTCCAGTATTGAACCATTAGTTGTCTTTGTCAAGATCTCAGAAGAGTTTGTTAGGGCTCAGTTAGGAGCAAGCTGCCTCAAGGATTACAGGCACGGAACAGGGCTTCCAAAAATTGTTTTAAAATAGTTTGCCAAAACTTAGGCAGGTGTAGGTGGTACAGTTTGAGACTGGGTTACAGGAGCCTAATTGTAAAATGTCACTTTGATTTAATTGCTGTTTAGACTCTAGGCTAAAAAAAATCACCTTATATCCCCATACTCAAAAAGGGAAATGCTAAAGACTGCTCAAACTTTAATACAGTGGTTCTTATTTCTCATGCCAGTAAGGTAATGCTCAAGATCCTGCAAGGAAGACTCCAGCAATACATGGAGCGAGAGTTGCCGGATGTTCAAGCTGGGTTTCGAAAAGGCAGAGGAATGAGAGACCAAATCGCCAATATCCGCTGGATAATGGAGAAAGACAGGGAATTTCAGAAAAACATCTATTTCTGCTTTATTGACTATACTAAAGCCTTTGACTGTGTGGATCATAATAAATTGTGGCAAGTTCTTGGTGGTATGGGCATACCAAATCAACTTGTCTCTCTCCTGAGGAATCTGTATCAGGACCAAGGAGCAACAGTAAGAACTGACCATGGAAAAACAGGCTGGTTCAAGATTGGGAAAGGCATACAGCAGGGTTGTATACTCTCACTCAACCTTGATGAATGCAAGGTTGGGGCTTGATGAATGCAAGGCTGGGGTAAAAATTGCTGGAAGAAACATTAACAACCTTAGATA